>NC_047505.1:31223269-31440092 GCF_902827115.2 Pseudochaenichthys georgianus | reverse complement strand
TGGACAGAGCCAGGATAGTTGATTTTCCCTTTAGCCTTTATGCTAAGCAAAGCTAACTCTATGCTGGTTGTACCTTTGTATGTAACGGGTAGATATGAGAGTAGTTTTGCTTTTCTTATTAAAATCTCTGCAATTAAGTGGAAAATCCCATTCTCAAAATAACAAACTATTCCTTTAATTTGTTACAAGCCAACAGTTCCAGCCTCTGTAAATATCCCTGGATTCTTCACTTTTGAAGGCAATACAAGGCAATATGTTGCTTTAATATTTCCTCAAAGCTCTTCCCAAAGGAGGGCATTCCTTTGATCTGGTGGTATCCGACATTCTGCTAAGATTTAAGTGCCCCTCCTCAGACAGTCTCTCAGGCATCTCAACAGCTGATTCATAATATGCTCTGTTTCTGAGTTTTATCGGCTGCCGCCCAGCGGGAAGCTAGGATTGCACAGGTTGGTTGCCATGGATGTAAAACAAACCTGCACAGGGCAAAAAAGATCTCCTCTGAAGCCCCTCTGAGCAGGCTGCATATTTGTGCATTGTGTGGACAACATGCAGGAAACCCACAACCGGTGAAAGAAAACATGCAGTCCTAAGAGGCTTACTGACAGAGCAGCAGAAAGAGAAGAGAAAAAAAGAGATGTGCTGGGAGGCTCAAAGGACTTCTGCTGAAAAGTATGCTATCAACTTTATTCTTTCTAGTTTTAACCAGCCCAGTTGCCAAGCTATCTTTTCGTTGTGAAGAGATTTGAGAGGCAGCAGTCAAGTTCATTTAAGGACGAGATATTCTAATCTTGAGGCACATAAAAGAAATGGAAACACGTATTCAGCCATTAATGTAGGATGAGCTGTGCTTTGAAGCTCTCATAATCAACATTTCTTATTATGTGTATTAAGCACTTTTTCTACATATGCTCTTGAATGTGTTATTACTGCCCATTAAAGGGCAACAAAAAGTCCCAGAGGAAGAAAAACATTTTAAATAGCATTTTATTGGTTAGAGCTATTTTCCCTGTCTCCTAAGTCTTTCAGACTGTTATTGATCTACATTCCTCTAATTGTGTCTTGCCCCCTCTCCTTTTAGCTGCATATATATAAAAAATGTCTAATTGAAGGCTTTGCACATAACAAATGACCACATTAGTCTGCACCCCTTTAACTCGCCCTTCTTCCTGTCTGTGGTTGTAATGCATTATACACTCTGCTTGTTCTCCGTTGTCTCTCAAATTACAGCGCAGGCTGCCAATCATTTGGAAGCTAAAACTAAGGGACTTGTTTTTCTCCTACCTCATAGAGAGAAGTATTTCTTCCAGTACTCAACAAAAGTGTTTACGGTGAAGCAGTAATAATGCTGAGGGCAGCCAGTCAACATAACATCTTATTTCAATTTTAAAACCATCCGTAAAGTTGTTGGCTTGTTTCCACCTCCATTATAATCTGAAAACACCCAGAACAAAACTAACAGTCACACAAGATGAATAACAAACAATTCAGTCATATTAATTCAGCATCATTGAACACTCCATGGATAGGAAAGAAGGATTAAATGCTTGACTTGTGTTTCTTTTATGTCTGCACATGAACAGCAAAGCTGTTTTTTTTTTTCCCACTCTGTTAAGATCTAACAACCTGCCAGACATTTCTTTCCCTCCGTGCTTCCCATACATATGGTGCCACAGAGAGTTTTCTCCATGTGACAAAGACCCTTAAAACCTTCACAACCAAATAGAACAATGCCACGTGGGTGGCTCTGTGTGTGTACGTGAGTGTGTGAGTGCGTGCGTACCAAGATATTATAGACTGCGAGTCAAAAAATCAGCAGCAACATTTTAACAAGCATCAGCTTCTATCAGCATAGATTTACTTCAATAGCAAGACAAACAATATTGAACCGGCAGAGAGGAAGAGTTACATTTGTGGTTTGCATTTCTTTCATGCGCAACTTGATTTAGCTTATGAAATATATATATATGTGATCCAGAAGATATTTTTGGACACACGTTTTCCCTTATCTAAAGTTGGTGGTGGTAACATGACAACAAACTAAATAAAAATTCCAGCAATAGGGAGAGATTGCTGGCAAGCAATCATAAATGCAAACATTGCAGGATTTAAAATGTTTAACATGATTAAATATATTATTTATTGTTATGGCCAAAAGCTAAGTAACTTTGTGAGGTCACAATGACTTTGAAACACAAATTCCAATGAGTTCTTCTGAGTCGAAGTGGAAGTTTGTTCCTCCAGAAATCGGGGGTTCATGATAATGAGAGGGACGGAAAATCAAGAACAATATGCCTCTGGAGACATACATATAGCTTTGCAAAGGTCGTGAAGAAAGTAAAAGCAAGGTGTTTAGATGAGAATTCAAAAGCAAACGTGAATGTATCTACAAGAAATTTCACAGGGAGTATTTTAAAAATCGAATCAATCAGTCAATCAACAAACTTTTTTAAACAACAAGTCAATTACAAGCCAACATTTGGTATTATCTATGGGGGCTGGACTATACACACAATCTGAACATGCAAACTAAAAAATAAAAATAAATTAAAAAAAAAAAAAAAAGAATATAAATATATATATATATATATATATATATATATATCAAGAAAATAATCAGTCACAAATGACTTAGAACCCACAACTTATTTTAAATAAATCAGAAGAAAAACTTGGGAACACAACATAACGACTTAATAAATGTAACATTCAGGGTAGTTACACTGCTGTTGCCTGTGATCCAATATGAAACCTAAATTGCTGAGCGTCTGTTGCCACTTGTGTTACGCAGCCTGGATGTTGGAAGCAGCCGCCACTGTTTGTTGACTGGTGATGAGAGCCGCTGTTGACAGGGAACTCTGTTTGCTTTGGCAAGAGAGCACACTGCCTGCCATTCCTCAGATGAAACCATGTGAGTGCTGCTCATTTTAGTATTTCAAACAGCTACCAGCTCCTGTAGTCTTTTTTGACTTGCCCTGCACTCACAAAGCTGCCAGTTCTTGGACTGGCTTTAAGTAACAAGAACTTTAACTTTAAACATGTATTATTTGTGTAGCCCTGATTAAGCTTACTCTTATCTGCTTTGGTCCTCCAATATTGTCCAACAATCATTTAAAAAAACAATCAGAATAGTCGACATTGTTGTACCGAACAACATGTAAATTATTTGGAGCAAGTCCCAAATACACATACCTGTAATACTATACCAAACATGTATTCATCTGAAGTTCAAAAGTTCTCCTAAAAACCAAATGTTGGGACATTTCTATATGTTAGCAACCGTTTTGAAGATGTACATATTCAGTTGAGGGGGAAGTGCCAAAGGAAGTGAAGTCTTTAGTTTTTTCATTGGATTTGAACTTTTCTTTTTAGAAGTTTTTTTTTTTTAAACCCTTCACCTAAATAAGACTGTTTGCCATTTTTTAATAAGTTAACAGTATTTAAAAAATCTGCCAATGCCTTCATAAACGCAGAGTATTTGAATTCACCTTCAGAGCCCCAGTAGAGACATCAAACATCTGACAACACAAACAGGGCATTGCCCCTTCCAACCTCAACTAAAACACTGTGATCATGCCGGGACTCTCCCATAAACCATTTGAGTTTAGGAGGAGGATAACAGCACGTCTTTAAACTGAGAGACATCGTTAAAGAGAATTGGCTTAATAATATGTCTGAGACTGTACACTCAAGTAGTAAGCTCTGCATTTGTTGCCCACTCATTTCAGCCATCATATGACAGCCATCAACTAGAGTGGGAGAAACATCCCAAGCTGGGCAGGAGAGATACAGAGGCAAGTTGTTGCTTGTACACTAACTGTCAATCATTGCTGAATGAAAAAGATGGAGAGGAATGCAAAACAATAAGAGAAAGAGGTTGAAAACCGATATGGGGATGGGTTGCAGCCAGTTTATGGTGTTTCTATGCTGAGTTAACTGTGTTCCTCTGCCCTACATATGTTGCTTTTATGGAGGTATCAGTATAAGAGGACACCTTGCACAGGAAAAGCAGCTATTAGTAAAAGCCCCAGTACATATCCCTGACAGACTTTCACCCTTAGAGACGGCATCCTGAGTCCATCTTATCTCAGGATCATAGTGTAGTGGTAGATCTGGAAGGAGGACAGACCCTCTCTGTTTGCTCTGAAGTGGAGCCTAGCTGCACGCACACTGACTCATCCACTGTTTTCACAACACCCACACAAACCCCAACTCCTAAATGTGTACTGCAACTCGGAAACACACACAAACAACTACACACATACAATTATCCACGTAAACATTTGCTCTCTCATCTCAGCACGCGTTTATGAAGTTTAACATTTGTTACAGTGATGAATAAACACACACACACACACACACACACACACAGCACACCAGTTAACTCTTACCTTGAAAAGCTGCCACATTGCGCGATATGAGGAACTTGAGGCTGGAGCTGGACGTCTGCAGGAGGTTTTGGATGTCTCTCCGGGCCGCCACCTGGTACTTCTCCTCCATCTTTTTGGTGCAGCAGGTCAGGTTCTTGGACATGCACACCTGAAGGTCTGAACCTAAGAGTAGTTAAGATTGAATGTTAGGATCTTAAAATAAAAATGGGAAGGAATAACTCATTTCTCATGGTGCCACTGTATTTCGAAATTCACTGAGCCAGAAATTACATTTGTCTTTGTTATTTTGTTCAACAAAAGAGAAATGTCAAAGAGATAGTTCAGACTTTTGGAATTGGGTTCATTTACAGGCCCTGGTCAGACCTGAAAGGTCGAAGTCAGTGTATTTGACACCCAAGGGGGCTACAGCAAAAATATCATCAACCACCTAAAAAGAGGCATGGCTAAAAGAAAATCAATATCAATTTAAGCTTAAGCTGGCATCCATTACTATTCTCTTTTGATGTTTTAAATGGTTAACTCAGATGTCACACAACACAGACATATTGATACAGCGTTATAGCAACCTCTGTGTAATGTTGTATACATTTTCAGTTTTATTTTTTTCCCCCAATGGAATCTGGTGGCTCTAAAGAGAACATAGATAACAGCTTTAGTTACATGTCAAAACCTGATTGCGGAGGACAGTTTCAAAATATAAGATTCAAATTGGTTTCGCTGCTGGCTGCCCACGTCCATAACAGTACACTTCTTTACCTCCATACCGTAACACCGAGGGCAACATGTGAACACAACGAGACAATCAGACACACCAGGGAAACCAACGACAGGGAGGAAGACCAGACAAAACACTGAATGAACAGACTTACAAAACCCACAACTAGACAGACAACACTAAAACCGTGACATAAACCTGGGAGTGTGACAGAACCCTCCTCTCAAGGGACGGATCCCAGACGTCCCAAAAAAAAAAGGTCCAGCAGGGTGGGTGGAGGGGGACCGGAGGAGGGACACATAACTAGGGCCAAGAAAGGGTGTGTGGAGGGGTCTGGAGGACGGGTCTCGGGCGACGGCCCGGGGGCAAGGCAGAGACCAAGGAGGGGGTCTCGGGCGGACGGCCCGGGGGCAAGGCAGAGACCAAGGAGGGGGTCTCGGGCGGATGGCCCAGGGGCAAGGCAGAGTTCAAAAAGGGGCGAACGCCACAGCGAGCGAACTCAGGGGGCCGAGCATGAGGGCACAAGGCAGCGGCAGGAAGAGTCAGGGGACCGGGCCCGAGGTCGAAGACCGCGGCTCGAGGGGGGCCGGGCTCGAGGGCGGCCGGGCTCGAGGGCGGCCGGGCTCGAGGGCGGCCGGGCTCGAGGGCGAAGACCGCGGCTCTCAGTGGGCCAGGCTCTCAGGGGGCCAGGCTCTCAGGGGGCCAGGCTCGAGGGCGAAGACCAGACAGCTACGGAGGCCGGGCAGGACCCGGTGTCGGCCGAACAGGAAACGGAGCCAGTGGGACAGGTTTCGGCAGGATCCCACACGGAATAGGACCAGGAGTTGGCAGGACCCCCGGTGAGACAGGTGATGGTGGGGCCTCCAACGGAACAGGACAAGGGGTTGGCAGGACCCCCGGCAGGAGAGTAGTCGGCGGGACCTCCAACAGGACTGGACATGGAGCTGGCAGGACCCCCAGTGGAACCTCCAACGGCACAGGACATAGGGTTGGCAGGACCCCCGGCAGAAGAGTAGTCAGCGGGACCCCCAACGGGACAGGACATAGGGTTGGCAGGACCCCCGGCAGAAGAGTAGTCGGCGGGCCCTCCAACGGGACAGGGCATAGGGTTGGCAGGACCACCGGCAGAAGAGTAGTCGACGGGACCTCCAACGGCACAGGACATAGGGTTGGCAGGACCCCCGGCAGAAGAGTAGTCGGCGGGACCCCCAACGGGACAGGACATGGAGTTGGCAGAACCCTCGGCAGGAGAGCAGGGTTAGGGTTTGAGGGACTTGAGTGAGGACTCGAGAGAGAGGACTTGAGAGGGAACTCGAGAGGGGACTTGAGAGAGGACTCGAGAAGAGACTCGAGAGGGTACTTGAGAGGAGACTTGAGAGGGGACTCGAGAAGAGACTCGAAAGGGGACCTGAGAAGCAACTTGAGAGGGGACTCGAGAGGGAACTCGAGGGGAGACTAGAGAGGAAACTTGAGAGGGGACTCGGGTAGGGACTTCAGAGGAGACTTGAGAGGGGACTTGAGAGGGAACTCGAGAAGAGACTCGAGATGGGACTTGAGAGGGAACTCGAGAGAGGGAACTTGAGAGGGAACTCGAGAGAGGGCTTGAGAGGGAACTTGTGTCGGTCAGTACGCCAACAGGACACAGGGAGCTGGCGTCGGCTGGAGAGCCAACAAGTGACGAGGTGCTGGAGTCGGCCGGTACGCCGACAGGACTCTGGGAGCTGGCGTCGGCCGGTAAGCCAGTCCTGGAGCCGAAACTGGAGTCGGGACCATGGCTACTGGGGCCGGTAATGAAGCCGGAACCATGGCTGCTGGGCACGGAACCGGAACACGGAACCGTGGCTGTGTGGGATGGTACTGGAGCACGGAACCGTGGCTGTGTGGGATGGTACTGGAGCATGGAACCATGGCTGTGTGGGCCGGCACTGGAGCATGGAACCATGGCTGCTGGGGCCGGAACCAGGGCCGGAACCATGGCCGCTGGGGCCAGAACTGGGGCCGGAACCATGGCTGCTGGGACCGGCACTGGAGCCGGAGCCGCTGGAGTACGGGCTGGAATCCTGGCCTCGCATCTTCCAGAGACCTTTTGGAGGCTCCGTGGACCTCCAAATGCCCGACGGGTTCCTGAGAAAAGGTCTGAGGCTGGAACTGGAGCCGCTGGAACCGGAACAGAGACCTGGACCATGGCTGTGTGGGCCAGGTAATCGAGCAAGGAAACATAACCCTGCGGGCCGGTACTGGTGCATGGATCCATGGCTGTGGAAACCGTAACTGAAGCCGGGATCATGGCTGTTGGAGCACGGGCTGGAATCCTGGCCCTGCGTCTCCTAGAGGCTTTTTGGAGACTCCGTGGACCTCCAACAGGACAGTAGTCGGATCCCAGGAAAGGGTTAGAAGCTTGTGACAAGTCTTCAGGGCTACTTGTAAAGGTTTGTAGCCACTCAGGCAACAAGCTCCTGAGCCAGGGCTTGCGAGCAACCTCCCGGCGTGCCTCCTTCAAAGCAGCCTCTTTACCTCGTCTAGATGAGGCGTTCTTCCAGGTGTAAAAAATGTACTCCAGAGAGTACCCAAGACATTCCGCCTGTGGGGCCAAAACATTAAAATATGCTGAGTCCAAATTTGGTCGGTTCATTCTGTTACGCTTGGGTGAAGCAGGTAAGACTCAAATGCAGAATTTAACGAAAAGAGAGCTTTATTAAATAATAAAAGCTGTGGCAAAAAAGGCAGTATCCAAAATATCCAAAACAAACGAGCAGCACAAGGAACACAGACCGTGGAATAACATGAAGGGGAAACAATGAACCGACATGGAACACAGGGGAAGACTAGACCAAATACACAGAAGGGTAATCACAGGACAAGACACAGCCGGGCGGGGGAGGGAGAAACACAAGGGCAACAGGTGAACACAACGAGACAATCAGACACACCAGGGAAACCAACGACAGGGAGGAGGACCAGACAAAACACAAGGAGGAAGACAAAACACAGAATGAACAGACAACACTAAAACCGTGACATAAACCTGGGACTGTGACACTTATGAATAGGTACACCATTTTCCCCAACCTTGTGGGTTTTCACCTTGTATTTATTTAGTAACAAATTGCTTACATATGTTACATGAAAGTAAAACAAATATGTGAGAGGCATGAAGTTGTGGCTGGGGATCTAGAGGCTCTCCTTAGGGTGCTCCACTTACTTTCCATTCCACAGACATGCAAGTCTGTCAAAACTGTCAAAAGGCAAGTATGAATAGGTGAGTGTGTCTACAAATCTTTTTTAATACCTGTATGATAAATTGGCCAACCGTCCAAAGTGACAAGCAATTTTCTTTAGCAGCACTCATGAGAATCTGTCAAATGGAAATATTTCACTCAGAAACAGAGGGGTCAACCAATTATGGGAAAATAAAAGTCAAGGGGTCATCGAGGTTAAATGTATTGACAATCCATGTTTATATAGAGAGATACACACAAGTCGAAAAATACAAGGTAAATAAATAGTACGGGATATTCAAAAGAAATATAATATATATGGACCTAATCATTGATTCTGGTCATTCAAAATCATTCTTCCACCATTATAGGAGTACAACAAATGCTTTACTGGAGCAGAAAACCAAAACACAAAGAACCTGAGCAGAGATGTGAGTCAAAAAGTTATCGGCTCACCAGTTTGTGGCAGTGATAAGCTAAGCTATGAACAAATAAGCAATCCTTCATAGGGGACAGTCAAAACATCTTAAAAGAGTCCCAAAACTGTGCAAAAGCCTCTCGGACAAGCCTAGGCAGAGAGTGCAGAGCTGTTGCCAGAGACGCTATCAGTTGAAGAAGAGTGAGGAGGGTGCAGGGCAGGCGATGGCACACGTGGAGGAATTTAAACTCTCCCAGATAAGACAACTTGAAAGAGCCCCAGGTCTTGTTTTTTTTCTTTTTCACCTAAATGCTTCCCAGAACTATTTTCACAGAAAGAAGCTTTAGTTGGCTGAGGGGAAAGACTTATGGCTTGCCATATTCTGACCCAAACTGAAGGCTGTTTGGCACGTCTTATTCGAAAACATAGAAACAGCTCGCTCTCAATCTCCAGGAATTTCTGGCAATGTATCACAAGCCAACCCTAAAGAATAGATACATTATACGATATACAGGATTCATTATGCTATTGCCCATTACACTCTCTGATGTGTTTCAATGCATTAATATGAATCCATCAAGGAAACCATTTACACATCTCTAATGTCAAGATGCATTCAGTTTAAGAGGAAATGTGCAAGGTTGCAAGAAGGGTCAGCAGCAGCACATATATTAACAGTAGCAAGTGTTTGTATAACGTTACTGAATCAGGAGCTTATCATCGCCTCTACAGGAGGCACCCACTGCACACATCATTCATATCTGAGAAAGTACTTTTCAGTTGAGAAGTAGCACTGAGATTCAGATTCACACAGGCTCACTTAAAGGGCAGGAGTGGTGATGGCATTATAAGGGTTAGTTAGAGGTTTAGGAAGTATTTGAGGGTTTTCTGCCAATGTAATCAGTTTCCACACAGCAGCAGAGGAAAGTGAAGTTTGTAGGGAGCAGTTTGTGGCAGGATGCTATCAACACTGTTAAGATTTATTTTTCCAAGAGAAAGCAGTAGCAAGCCGTTTGGTCAATGACAGCCCACTTGAAATATCTGCACCCATCATCCCACCTAATTGATGTGCAGAAGTATAATGTGCAATTGCATTATGGGTGGTGTTCAGAAAGTTAAATGAGGCCTTGTTTACCTAACTTTAGACTAAATAATTCCTGTTTATCCCTGCAAGCCACTTATCTGCTTTTGACAGCCATCAAAAACCAACACATCATCTCAGGAGTTTAAACTCCTAGATACCTTCGAAAAACGTTAGCACAAAACAGCCAAGACAACCACATTTTAAAGGTTGTTTTGTTGCGCAAACACAAGCAAAGTATAATCTCCAAGCCCATCTCTCTAGCCCATGCAACCCTATTGAATATTTCAACATGTATTAAACTGAAACACTCCTGGAAACAAATTTAAGTTATGGGTCCAAACATGATATCCAAAATAAACATAATTGCGTTACACGGCATTTCCTCCATATTTCTCGATTTAAACGTCCCATCACACAAAGGTTTAAAACTTTAAACAGTTTAGCGCTCTCCAGGTTCTGTCTATATTATTATCATGACTGCACACACGCCTCTAAATATGTTTAAAAATGCGCATTTTGTAACTACAAAGAGTACTTCAATAGCCAGAAAATGACAGGTTAAAAATCCACAGTGCAGTTAGTGACCTCAACAGGAAGGTAATGTAGTGTTGAATGACTTCTCTGGCATATTTCTTTCATTCAGGGTTTAGCTTGATGATGCTTTCGTTGCTAAATAGATGTTAATGATTAAAGTATCGAAAGAAATGTGACATCAATTATATGATAGCATAGGTTAGCTTCTCATGTGCATTTCAAACATACCTAGTCTGGGGCTCAAAGGCAATAATTGATTTGGTCCAATTTGTTTGAGTTGGAAAACTTTCCGCACTTCATCGCATCTGTTGGGGCTGCCAAACCCTAATCCAGAGCCACACGCCAGCAAGAAAACGCAGTTCGTCCACAGCAGCACACCCATGTTAACCAAATCCAGGGTTATACGCCACAAAAAGACGCTTGTTTGGAAGTTAAGGTTTCTTCTGAACCTTCGGGCAGCTCAGGTGAGTCCCGTCCACATCTCAGGTTTCAGGACTCAGCGTCGTCGACCATGTGGCGTTTGTGTGGAGGAAACGCTGCGGATCATCATTTCAGTGCAGGCTGACGGAGTGAAAGTTGCAGCGGTGTGAGGAGTCTGTTACAGCGGCATGTTGTCCAAGTTAGCTGGACCCGGAGCAGAGGCGGTCCCGCAGCGTTACCTGCACCCCATGGCCGGTGAGCAGCTGCCGGCGAACGGACAGCGCCATCTAGTGTCCGCCCCCTTTGAGTTAAGACCTGATTTAATTATGACAATTAAACAATATCAACGCTGAAGGGTGCAGAGATTAGGTGGATATGAAGCAAAGGTCTCTTTACAGCAAAGTTTGTATATATTGATGAGGCGTGACTGTTAAGGGTTTTCTTAAATCATGGATTGATTCATAAACTATGGGTATGCCTATGTTTTGCCCTTAATCCCAAATGCAAGTAAATGTAATTACACTGTAGGGGCCTACTCGTAATGTTCAATAGTTCTCAATTTCTTATTTGACTTACGTTTGCTTATTGTCAGCAACATCTTAGTTTGAAATTTAGATTTGAATTCAAATGAAAGATTGAAAGGGTTGTTTTGCATTGCTGATTTGCCTTTCTTCTCAGTAATTAAAGTAGTAGTACCCTGTACATTATGTTGTATGTCATCCTTATTGTTGTTCTGTTGTTTTTATGTTACATGTGTAACTAATGTGCTGCAGGTCACCCATGAAAAAGAGATATGTTGATCTCAAGGGGCTTTCACCTGGTTAAATAAAGGCTACAAACAAATTAAATTGTAAAGTTATTTTCCATGTTTTCAGTTTGCCTTGAACTCATGTGGGCTTGATTGTGATTTGCAAACTGAAAAAAACTAGAGGTAATATTCAGCTTTCATATATTGAAAATGAATGGGCAACTACTACAATAAGACCCCCATCAGTTTAGCCATTACTGCCCTTCAATGTGGCCTCCTGTAATAAGCTGCTGTTATTCAGGGCTGTGCTCTTAAATGTCTGTCTTGTGTGCATTGAAGACTGCACCTCCATTTTTTTTTTTAAAGCTGTTAACCCAATGGGTGATATGCTAGATGTAATCCGGTGTATGGTGGTCAAAAAATTACATTTATTAGAATATTAGTTGATGCCCATCAGTTAAAGAAAGTGTAAAGAGAATCAAAAGTTACTGGCCATAGAATTAGTTTATTAATGTAAAATAAATAATGTTACTTTTTGTATTGTCTTGCTTCAACAGTGTCTAATAAAGGCGGCACGATATAACCATTTAAAAAAAGCTTACAAATAATCCTATACAAATTCAATTGAGGTGCATTTCAATTTACCAAATGACTAAACAGTGTTAAATTCCTTTAACTCATTGTGAGATTTGCATAATAAGGCATTCAAGAAAAAGAAAAGTGTAAACAATTTAATATAAATTTCAAATGACATTACAATTAACACATTTTAAAAAAACATATCCCCATCAACTATCACATGCATTGCATACATAATAAGCAGTCATAAAGTTGAGTGCATTCATTTTTCTAGTATACTGAGGTCAGGATCCAGGTCAGCTCCATCTCCTCGTTCCTATACAGGCCGGGACAAGTGCAATACCTCCAGGTACTCAGCATTGCTACAAATCCCCACCTGCACAGGAAGGGACATCTCCAAGTATTTTAGACACCATATACCCACCACGAGGAAATAACATCTATGTTTAAGAGCAATACCACTTCGAACAGTTCATCAACCTAGTCAGTTTTGCATGGATTTGCACAGCGAACATCAGAAAAAGCTGGATGCAAACCAGCAAAACTGACCAAGTGATGATTAACAGATCATCCATAATCATAGACATCCGAGGTTCAGAAAGATGCAGTTAGTTAGAAGTACTTTAAGTGCTTACATTGCAGTAGATAGGAGAAAGACACTACCTGCACTATAAGCACTTTAGCACTGCTGAAACTCAGTAACTTCACAAACTGGAAAATACGTGTTTTTTTTTTTATATCAGCACTACATTTGTATTATTCAAACCAATTGTGTTTGATGTGACACCCCCAAAACCAAAAATCTAAACAGGTGGAGAGCAAGCAGGCCACCATCAGTTTTGCATAGATTTGCACAACTCATCTATTCTTGTAGTGCAACTATGCAAAACTAGCAGAGAACTGCAAGATATTAAAGCCCAATTGGAAATTGAAAAAAATGGTCTGGTGGCGCATATCACAGCCCCTTATGCCAGAAGGAGCACTTAGGGCAGTAGGTGCTAGTCTATTTCACTATCTGCACTAGATGCACCTTAGCACAAAGACAGTACTTCACATGACACATAACATCAAAGGGCTCTGCACATCAGTGTCAGGGTATTGCTGTAAGTGCCTCCATTGCAGTAGGTATGACATAGAACTACCTGCACTGTAAGCACTTTGACAATACACAGACTGATTACAGCAACATGGGAAAGATTGTCACACTGGTCCAGGTTGGAATTCGGGTTGGCCTCAGGATATCATGGTGGATCTGGAGGGGGGGGGGGGGGAGAGAACAAAATACACCTTAGAGAACAATTCGACTTTTTGGGAATTACAACAAGTTACATCCTTAGGTTGATGTGTGCGCACATGTAACCCATTTCTTTCATTAAATCCACCAAAAAAAACGTGGTATTCAAATCGTCTCCATCAATAAAGTGCATCACTATTCCTGATTAGTCGAGGATTACACGAATTAGTTGTTGTGATAGGAGATGTTGTGATTTATCGCAGCAGCACGAGGTCACAGAAAACATGAATGAGCAGCACAGCCTGCGGCCCGCGTTCCCTGCGACACTGAGGCGCATGCGCAGGGAGACTGTTGATCACCCCTCCCCCACCGCCTTTAACATGGCGCCTCCAAGTGCGCCAACCTTAGCATAAATGAGTAATGACAAATCGAGCTAACGCTGTATTGACTTGTTGAAATGTGTAGTTGCGTGTTGTTTATTTGGTGCAAACACCGGGGCCTGCTGTGTCGGATCCCCGAGAAAAACACGGCTAATGTCCGCAGCAAACAGCAGCCGTGGTCGGGCAGGTAGCTTAGCTGCTGGGAGCTAACGAATTAGCCTGGTGAAAACATGGAAAACCGTGTTAACGTTACTACAGCTGCAATAACGACAACTTTGATGTGGCACATGAGCAGTTTAGTGTCTTAACAGTAAACTCGGTGGGTCTGTTGCAGTGGTTTCGCAAGCTAATACAATTAAATAGTTTGATTACACTGATTAGCCGCTAGCCAACAACAAACGAGCACACGTCTGAACATACACCACCTGCCCCGGTGGATTGGCTGTATTTATCTGCTCCTATCTTTATCTAAATGTGATACCAACCCTTTATACTGTTATGTATGTGTTTACCCAACAACACAACTGTGCTGAGTGTCTGCAGCTAGGCTAAGGTAGCTAAGCTAAAACGCGCGGCCTATCACTGCCCCATGTGCTGCTGCTTTGTTCTGGGGGGCACTTTAACTCACACACCACTGCACTCGAGACTGAGCAACAAATTATCCACATTTACAAACTTTCCTTACTAATATTGGACACGCATGTTTACACAAACTCGAGTGTTGTTACGAGAATGTCGTATTTTTCTCAACTAGTTGCTAAGGAGAAAGGCTCTGGACAGCTTTTCAAATCTCCCTCATTCCCTCAATGGTGGAGCAGAGGGGGCTGCCATGCGCCTCACATTACACTGTTTTCATCGCCAGCATATCATTTAGGATTTAATGTGTGCATTTCCCCTCCATTAGTACGATATTAAGACACATTAAAACAGGCATAAAACACATCGTTTAGAGATTTCGTTCCGCAAAACAGAGATAATAAAACAACCCCAAACCCGACTTCCTTGCCTGATAAACATGCGCTCGGCAGACACTCACCAGCCGAAATCCACCATCTTCGCTCACTTGCTTGGGCTGCCGTGTAGTCTCTTACCGACAAAAGAGAGGAATAAATACGAAACTGTTCCGGAAAGTTTTCTACCGGCGCACAACAACGGAACATAAAGAGAAATCCGAGCCGATCGGGAGTCAATTTGTAGCCCAGTAAGGCTGGTTAAAAATGATTGCGGGGATAGGAAAGTGGCGCGAAGGCGACCAGTTGGTAACCATGTGGGTGAATGAAGGGCGGCTCCCTCTGAACGTAAATATCTAGCTACAACCCCCAACTCTACACATTAGCATACATAAACTACGGTACTTCCGACACAGATCTCCACCTCTCCTGAGGAAGGAGAGGGAAACAGTCAGCAATCATCGAGGGTTTCCAACGTACTTTTATATAAAATTATATATACATATATGAATTCGTCATAACGGCACACAGACTGCTTAATCATACATTTTAATGTCCATTAAAGTTGTTCATTATATTACAAATGTATCATAAAAAAAATGTTATCGATCAAAAGTGCTGAGTTGTGAACTTAATGTATTTATATGATGTTATTCTTAAGGTTCATTGCCTCTTTGTTTACTTAAAAAATAAAATGACTAATTAACCTGTTGCTGCTGCTCAACGCGTTCTCATAATGTGTTGACCTGGAGCTCATCATATAAACATGATTTGCATTTTTTTTTTAAAGAGCGAAAAATAAAAGTAATGTTTCCTTTTTATTTTAATTCTAAATGTTACACTTGTTTTTGAAAAACTTAATTTAAGGACACTATTACACAACAATTGGTCAGTTATACAGTTTTTGTTTGCTTTATAACACTTTAAGTATTACTAAATATTTCTATAATAAAACAAATCTTTAAAAAAAACATTAAGCACCCATAAACCCAGAGTGTTTAAAACAGAAAAACAGGGATCATTTTCATGTTGTTTTCGTTAGTCTTACCTAAATGTTCAAAGGAATATAAATCAGTTATTTCAATAGAAAAGGACTGACAGTGATGTCAGAGTACAGTTGCTTCTCTTTTGAAAGTTGTTCTTATTTTAATTTAAAAAAGAATATTGGTTGAGAAAACAATGAAGATGGTAGTAATCTGTGTTGGGGCAAGGTTCATATTGCTTTATTTATTTTCAACAGAAAACCCCAAAATATGTTGATAAAGTTTTAATGAATCAAGCAAATAATTTAAAGCAACATTTGAAACTGAAATAATAATTGGAGAAAAGATATGAAGAATAAAAATTAAACGGAAAATAGTTTGTAATGTATTTAAACATTTATTTTAGTAAAGGAGTAAGTACTATGTTTGTTTTTTTCAAGTGTTTTTTCAAATGTTTCAAAAATGTTTTCACATTTTGTTTTTAAAGTGGTTCAAGACAAAAGACAATAATAAGTCCTATTTCTTTTAATATTATCCAAATTATTTGAACAATAATAGATATTTGGTTTGTGCATCATGAAAAACTGTAGAAGATGAAACAAATTACAATTATAAATTGTCCTGGGTCCTTCTTTCTTTTCCTATTCTTAACGAAACATCTGGATGTTATGGAGACATTACAGCTAAAGGTAGAAGCCTTAAAACCACAACAGAAGTGTTGAGTACCACAACACTCTCGGGCCCTAAAACAGGATGCAGGGCCCACACTCCACACTTTGTTAAGTTATAAGTTAAAACTGCCTAGCAATTTAACCGTACAGTAATCTGAATGTATGAAATAAAATAATTCAAAAAAAGTTTTGCAGTTAAACACAAAGCTTACGTCGATACAATAATGCATGTTTCATATGTGTTGTTGCATTCTGCAGAACTGACTTTTATATTGAATTCAAGCTCCCAAACTTCAGTTTTTCGTTTTTTCTAATAAGTATGAATTTGCAATTTTCCCAAAAAGAGTTACAGCTATTTACTATGAGACAAAATCTTGTAGAAAATTGTATCAATTGGATGGTAAGGTTGATATCTTTTAATTTAAGATTATTCAAATGACATAACTGAAATAGCCACTTCATTCACATGTATTTGTTTGCCACTCTCAGACTGGTAAGTTCTTTTTCATTTTCTCAAGTATATCCTTTTTATGCTACTTCATTTCAGAGGAAAACATTGTCACATTTTGCTTACATCATTTGTCCAACAACACATACTTTTTAAATGAAGCTGCCCTAAAGAAACCGTATAAAATACGAAACAGAATCATTTACATTTACATTTTCTAAATTGTTGTCATGGTTAGTTTAAAGTGTATTAAAGGTTTTTAATACTTTTAACACCACTCTATATACGTGCTCTGCAGCTTTAAGAGCAAGTACAACCAATCCTTCCAATTAGGTTGTTTTGTTGAGACCACAAATATGCAACTTCACTGCATAAATGATTAAACAAGTGTTTTTAAGATTACTCCGGTCCATTTTCTTTGGAGTTTAATAACAAAGAAACAAGGGATGATCTCTTCTAAATTCACAAATGCAACCTTTGGGTAATTAGATGGAGGTCTGAGTTCTTTTTTTATAATTCTATTTTAATTAAATTTTTACGGGTATATCTATATTTGATCTCTATCTCATGTAAATATTGCTATATTTTAATGTTATAATAGTTTTCTTAAAATCGTTTTTTATAATAGTTTAATTTTGTTGGTCCTTTTCTTACTATATATCTTCTTTGACTGTGTTTTTGTATTCAACATATACACCAAGGCAAATGAACCTGTTTCTGATTAAAAGCAGGGTATTGCTATTGTCCAGATGTGCTGTTTAAGAGTCAAACCATCTTCTGCTTTCCGTTAGTTATTTTATATTATATTATTATTATTATTATTATCATGTGTTGAATCCTGTAAATCACCACTTTGATACTGTAGTAGGGTGATACAGTACGATAGTGGCCAGCAGAGGGAACTAGCAAACTAACTACTGTAAAGTCATGAATGGTTTTCAACTGTAGAGAGGAAGCACTAACCACAACTTCCCCATCCCAGCTTCTGTTTTTAAAGAAAGAGTCGGCTTTATGCAACTTATTGAGTTTCAAAGAATGTTCCGCGTGTTTCCGCAGCTGCTGAAAAATCTTGTTATTTAACTGTAAAATCTATTTTCTGCATGTTGCTGTAAATTACTCTTGGTTGTCACTTCAATGAAAATGTGTGTGTGATTTGCTCTTCACACACACTCATCCAACTGACCAACACATATGAAACTTAAACCTGATACCACAATATCTGTTCTTCTTCTCCAACATCTCTGGGCACACGGTGGGAGTAGGAGCGCTCACTCATGACCCACAACCCCCCATACAAAAGCAGCGGTGGGGCCAGTTCCTCTGCATATGGAAGTGAGGTGGGGGGTGGGTGGACGCAGGGAGGCTGCAGACTTCTCCTCGTCCCATGGGGTCAGATAAAAGCTTGCAGCTCTCCTTATAAGACCTCCCCCTCCTCTTATGCTCTCTGCACAAAGACTTAGGTATATCAGTTGCAAAAGCATGTAGAAGACTTTTTATATAACTGTTTAAAGAATAAGGAAATGCTGTGAGGGACGAATAGCAACAAATGCATTAAATCCATATATTTCTCCAGAAGACTTCCAAGGTCAAATGTGTATCTTAAAACACCAAGCTGGCAGCATCTGTGATATTCAGGCCTTTATTTCAAATCCAAAACATCCCGTCGGATGCATCATGCAGCACCACTTTTGCCTCTTTCTTCAAAATGGCCTGCTGGATCCAAGCCCCTCCCACTACAGGGGCCATGAGCCTGGGGGTCCCTGTTTTGTTCTTCCTAAGGAAGCCTGACCACCATTGTCTCTGTTTGACCCCGGGGTCAACTGAATTCACCTCGCCCAACCACGGCCTATTCAGCTGTGAAACTCCGTAGGACAAAAACATCTCACAAGAGCAAGGATCACTTGAGGCGAGGGGGTGGGAGGACACACACATGCACACACACAACGAACATACTCTGTAATGTTTCACAGTCAGAAGCTCATTTGTGTTGCATTGTTTTTGCACAATAGCAGCGAGGCAGCAATTATTATTTCAATTGATCAATAAAACATTTGGACTATAAAATGTCAGAAAATGATGACAAATATCCATCCTTGTTTGTCAAAGTCCAGCTGTCTTTAAATGACATGTTTTGTCAGCAAAAGAGATATGTTTTAGTAAAACATTCAACAATTACAATTCTGGAAATCTATTTTTTATCATTGGATAGCCAGGATGTGTTCCCTATTCAACACATCATGGTTTAAATTAGACGAGACCCACTAGTCTATTAAGGAAGCCAATTATAGAAAGCGGTTCTGAAGTCATTTTCTCATTCAGATACTTTAAACACATCACTTGCCTGAGGGGAAATAGCTTTTTGCTACAGGGTAAGAATGACACTATCCATGTCAGACGTGCAGTTCTTCATTACGAAGTCTATTATCAAGAGCTGCAGATCACGGGCCAATTAATCAACAATTTCCTTACAATGCACTTTTGCTGGTATTTTGTATGTTTTATTCTTTTTCATCTTATTTAAGGTTTAATCTTTTGCCTTTTGTCTCAGAGCTTTAGCTCTTTTATCTACAGCCCTTTGAATTGCCTGTTTTACAGACATGTGTTTACTTACCTTACAATGTTCTCCTTCAGTAGACTTTCAAAGAACGAAAATAGCTTTAATGTTCTGTTTAATGTTAGATGAGCAGTCTCCTTGTTTGATGCACAAAGCACATGTCCTGGAGATCCTTCAGTCTTGCTTTCTGAGGCAACAGTGTCCCCGGTGGAGAGGAAGCTCATGGAAGCTGACAGGTTGAAAATCTGTGGCATGATGTGGCTGAAGGAGCATGAAACATGTTTACCCAGGGATGCCGTTCACAGAACCACAGGAGACACAATGAGAAATTGAAATGCTGAGAGTTATAAACATGTATATAAAAAGGAATTGCATTACTTTTCCAGATCGCTTAACAGTTTGCAAGTGAGATTATACACGTGTTGAACTGCAAAGATGCCACTTCTAATTCTACATGAGAAAAGGGTTTAGTACAAATTAAACAATCAGAGATATTTATGCTTAAATATCTTTTTGGATCTTGTGTCTTTTTTGCTCATTCAACCTAATAAGACATTGCAAAAAACTCACCACGGTGCTGTTCACTTCAGAATGACAGTCACTTTCCCATGAGCACCATTAAGTTATGATGAGACATGCTCCTCTGAGCAGCGTCTACCCACCCAAATTATTCAGAGAGCGGTTTTGAGTTGAAAATAAATTAACCAACATGTGGCGATGAAAATGTCTAAAAGTCTGTTAAACATAATGCAGTGGTTCCAATTGCTGTATGGGACTATGAAGGTCTTTACACTCACTTTTTGCAAATAAAGTTGCTGTGCATGAAGTCATCACGCACTGTGACGCTCAGTCACTTTGTTAGTCCAAGAAAAGCTGTGAGTTATCCGCAGTCTTTAATTCAAATTGAATTCTCCATAACCCTCCTGCTGTGTTTCCATCACTATGCTGTTGCTCTTGTTAGTTGTAAAACACTTAAAGTGAAAGCAGACACTGAACAAGAGGCTACTACGTTGTTGTGGAGTTTTTTTTTTTACTTTTACACCATTAACAAGTAAAAAATAATAACATCCGATTTTGAGTGATTACATTTTTTTTAACATGGCCCCCTGGCTGTTTATTGAACACAGCTAAACAGGTTTATATTCAAACATAAGGCCCGGAAAAGAGAGATTGATCATCCAACAGCATTTAGAACAAAGTGCACGACCAATCCATTTACAAATGTACCAACATAATTAAATAAAAAGCATATATATTTAATTGCAGCTGCCATGTGCAGTGACAGTGAGGGATAAAATCATTGATCTTGAATAATAAAAACATAAACAATTATACTGTGGAGGAGGTCCTCAGATGTTTTACTTAAATAAAATTGTCACCACTTTAAAAAAATACTCATTCACAAGTTATTGTTCAGCATTTGAAAGAAAATGTATCAGGAAAACGTAATTTCGTATTAAAATAAAAAAGGAAGGAGTTCAATGTAGAGAAAAATGAGTTTTCATGAGTGAAAAACTGTTGTTTTCATTTTGGATGATCTACTTGTTATTTGATCTAATCCATTTAAATGTTGGTTTGTAAGAAAATTGTGACAAAAGATTACAATAACCCAGTGTTTTAAGTGTCAGCTTCAAATGTCTTGTCTTGTTTAACCAACAGTTCCGACATGAAAATGTTTCTTTAATTTAAGACAAAGAAAAGCAGCAAAGCATCACATTTGAAAATCTTAAACCATGACATCAACAGATGATCAGTTATCCAACAGTCACTGACTAATTTCAAAGTTAATTTACGGTCATTTGACAACATAGGGTTGCACAAAGGAATGCAGTTGTTATCCTTTAATTTGACATAACCACAACATTTTGTTTATTATTTAGTTTGTAAAAAAGGATGAGTTGCTGAGTCTCAAAGACGGAGGGAAGAAGTTTCTCAGTAGCCCGGTGGTTGGACAGCGCATACTTCTGTATCTCCTGCTAGCGGCAACTTAAACTAACCAAATAATTGAATAATAATTTGCTCAAATTGTATAAATATTAGGTAGATTAATTTCTTACAAGGCCTCATTTTTATTTATTTTTTCATATGTTTTGTACGTACATTTTATAAGCAAAATGTACTCAACGTATCAAAAGTAATATGAGAATGTGACTATATATATTATTTCCAATATATTGTTAGCTTGTGTTTGGCCAAAGTGGAACTTAAATAAAAGATACTGATGGGTAGTTGAATAAATGAAGATGCAATCATTTATGATCTCTCTTTTTTGTGTGTAAAATCTGCCGTGTATATGTAGTAAGGTGAAAAGCACAATATTTCCCCCTGTAAAGATTACAATTTTACCTCCAAATTGTACAGTGGGCTATTAAGTTACATCCTACCTGTGGCGTTAGCTGGATGATGTGTAAGACGCAACACTTTGACTTTGATTGTCTCTCTTCACAAAAGAAAAAGTATGTGCAGTGCAGTAATGCTATCTGATGTATGGATGATCCCCATGTGACTTTTCTCCTACTGTGCAACACAATTTAAATCTAAAGCAATAGAAATGCTTCGTGTCCCAGACAGTTTAGGAACATCAGTCAGAGTCTGGCATTAGAGCAGCTAACATCAGACCTTGTAGTACATGTTGGTGGGAGTCTGGGGCATGATCTCCTGAACTATGTACACAGGGGGCCCGTAGTCCCCACTCACACGCTCATAATGCCGACAGATCATGCTTTCAGACGCCCGTAGAGGGAAGACCACGTCGCTGGGGTCCGAGCCGTTGTTCTCGCTGCTGATGCTGTCCCGCTTAGCCACAGACAAAGTATTGAGGGACACGGAGGCAGACTGATGGCTGTCTGGCACGCGGTCATGCTGACGGCTCCGGCGCCTCCAGAGCACCACCACCAAAATGATGATGACGAGAAGGAGGATCACACCTCCAAAGATGACCCACATTAGCAGTGGTGGCCCCGAGCTGGGGTCTGTTGGTCCTGTTGGGAGAGAAAGAGGAGACACAGAAAAAGAAAGGAAGGAGAAACTGAGGGTGAACTTGGGCAACCGGCACAATGATTGAAAACATTTTCTCTCAGTTAATGCCCTGGTGAATCGTGATCATAATGTGTTAACATGAAAAGCCTCAGGCAAAGCATCAGAGAAAATGCTTTAATCCAGTGATAGTCGATTTATGGAGGCCATTTTTTCGGATTAACAATGCGAATAAATTATCTCACGATGTGAATCTTTTTTTACTTTTAACTTAAAGGTACTGCATGAAAAGCCCTACAATAAACAAAAAGAGCTTGTTTATAAAAAATAAAAAAGTTCACATTCCCCCCAACAGATGTCCTCAAACTCCCCTGCATCCATCTGACCTTCGCATGGCTGCTGCCTGTGACTGGCCTCCTGTCATTGAGAGAGAACCGTAAAGATAACCATAAAGTCTCCCTGTGCTAATCCTTAGCCTGTTAACTTTCTCTACAGACCAAAGAGTCATGATTAGGGGAGGTTTGGGTACAAGTTGGAGTGTGGAAACAATAAGACTGTCCCTTATTGTCTAATGAAATAGCTAACAATGTTATATACTCTTACCTTACATACAAGTTCCTACTAACAAGAAATATACAATATCTGGGATGTTGTTTCAGTCAAACTTTGGAAAGCTAATTGATTTATTTGGCTAAAACTGCCAAAATATAATAATAGTCTAATAATTGTAAAGCTCTTAAAGATCATTATGTTTTGAAATGTTACACATGTATACTTATTTTAAGGTAATATTTTTGTATTGATTTCATACCATTTGTGCTTTTTATATCCTTGTCTTTTGCAGAGGGGTTCTTGGACTTTGGATGTGTGGGTGGGAATCTGGTGGGGGACTCCTGGAGGGTTGAAGGTGGATCTGAAGAGCCTGGAAAATAAAACAAGTCAGTTGGAAATAGAATCACAACATTTAGCTTGTTGTGCCATTCATCACTTCTCCTAACTTTCCCCATATGGCGGTATGTAGGAAGGAATGTGTCATGTCAAAATGTTTCTTTATAATGAAGTCTGTTGAATCATAATCTGTGATGGTGTCAGAGTCACAGAAGAGGTTGTTCTGCCTGGTTTTCTGATTATATTACTCTGAAAGGTCATTCAGGTAAAAATGCGTCAGTAACCTTATTGAACAAAATAAATGTTTTGTTCTGAGTCACAAAACTCTTTGTTTCTTGCCTGGAAAAATTACCATTAACAAAAAAAAAATGCTTTCACTTTCTCCACCTACACATTTGTGTCTTCATATTCACTGGGGTTTTTCCAAAAGGAACTTTGGGAATCAAAACGGTGTTGAATAATGTTCTGTAGCTCTATAGAAAATAAGATCAAATGACAGCCTAAAAAACATTTACCGAGCTAACCATGTCCAGTATTGTTTTATATGTTTATGTATTTCAGTAAAAAATCATACTTTGTTCTCCTCTACATGTTTCTGGCAACTGTTAATTACCTTTTAAAAAATTATGATAAACTTATAAAATACACATTGTTGGATTCAAACCCTTTCAAAAAGGGTTTATAGTTGGGCTCTTTGTCACTATTCAGATGTTGAAATTTAGAAGTTAAACCAAAAATACATACCCTGTCATACCATTCAAGGCCAACAAAAGGAGAAGCAATTGAATATTTCACAAAAGAAAGCAATCAAAGTGTGCAAAGTCTAAAAAAAATGATTGATAAACACGATCAGTAATTTCAATTAAATGTATTATGTCAACAGGTTCCACACCATTGTATTAGGTTAGTTGAAAGCAATAGTATTAAGTTGAAGCTATTGCTATCAACTAACCTAATACAATTATGTGTTATCTGTTTACATAATACATTTTATTTAAGTCAACGGATAAATAGTTTTGAGTGTAGGAATCTGTGTTTAAAAAGTTAAAATCAGCCCCGCCTCAACCCGCTCCAACATAAATGCTGCTTACACACTGAAGTGGAGTTATATGGCGGAAAACATGATGCCTGCAGACAAGAGATACAAACAACACTTCAAGTAAAAAAGAAGGACTGTAGGAATTCTTTTGACATCATAGATTCAGATATTCTTGTATGTGCAAAGTGTCCACACTGAGCAGTTTCCCAAATGAAAAGTACCGCAGTAGACGCACACTTTGGCCTCTCAGTGACCTAAATAAAATAACATTTGAAATTCTCTCTATTAATTCAGGATTAGATGTATATTTTATGAGGACAACACACATGAATCAACATTTCTGTATGTAGCACTAATTCAAAACTGGCTTTAATAAAATGTTTCCTCACATATCCTTTTTTCAGGTTTGAAAATGCACAACCCATAAATCCAAATCCAAACAGAAGGGTAGTGACATCAAATTAATCTAAACACAAGACCTTAAACTGCAGAAACTCTGTACAGATGAACAAAAAGATTAAATCTAAATCTGAGTGATTCATGTGTCTGTTGCTGTTAAAAGGTGTATTTACATCAGTAGCATTCTGTACAGCAAGAAAAAAGGCCCATATTTGCAGTAAGGATGAGTTAAGAAACACACAAAATGTTTATTTTTCCACTCAAATCCTTGAATAATTTATTTGAATAATACTTCAAATTTCTGAGGTCAAAGATTGGATGTTGGAGCTTTAAGAGATTCAGCTTTTAAAGTTTTTAGCAACACACAGAATTAGTTTAACTCTGATTTTGTGCAGCTAAATAAATTAAACCTCCTTAAGGTTTGTAATGACAGTTAAACAAATTTAAAAACGCTAGGTTTCTGTGTCCATAATATGTATCAGAGAGATTTAAACGCAGGGCATTTATAGTGACCTCAGTTAATATGTTCCATATCTGCTTTATTAAATGTTAATGTATGTTATAAGAGCACAAGAATGATACGGCCCACTGGCTATTCTGATGTTAATACAGGGGAAAGAAAGATTATTGAACGCCACAGTCTGAATGACTGCATGAGGGATAATACTGAAGCCTTAAGCTGCCAGCGATTTGAATTAGGGATTTTGAGATGATTCACGCAATCTCTCTGTGAGAGAATGAATAGATCATCAAGACTATCTGACCACTTAATAACACCAGCGAGGTGGTAATACTATTTGCTTTAAACATAACCAGAATAAAACTATTTCCATCACTACTTTAACTTTGTTAGTCAGATAGCTGTGGTTATTTTTTTATTTGCAAACACAGATTTACACACACACACACACACACACACACACACACACACACACACACACACACACACACACACACACACACACACACACACACACACACACACACACACACACACACACACACACACACACACACACACACACACACACACACACACACACACACACACACACACACACACACACACACACACACAAAGCACTTACTTTGGCCAACCCTCAGCACCAGCTTCATGGATTTGGTTTTACACACCCCTCCATTAGTGTTATCCAGTCCCAGGAGAGACCCTGCAGAGGTGGCTGACATATAGAGAGAAGAACATTAACATTTTATTTACATAATTCTAGATATTTAAGAAATGCGAGGCGAGGCAGACATTTGAGCCAGTTGCCGAATGTTGCATCATAGGCAAGAGAATGCAGATGTTACTTGCAGTGTATAGATAATCACAAGCGTATAAACAACCAAACAACCGATCCTGTGCTAGGGCTGCACCAAATGTTAATTATTGATTGACTGTTTTATATATTGTCAGAAAATCCCAAGAGCCCGAAGAGAAGTCTTCATATTGTCTGCGGAGTCTGATCAACAGTCCTTAAATAACATATATTTGGTTTCACTTATGAGAAGCAAAAGCAGCAACTCCTCATATTTAAGAAGCTAGAACCAGAACAGATGCAGCATCTCCCAATGACGTTAAGAACTGATTATACAAATAGTTGCACATACATATTCATGTTAAACTGACTAAACGTCTCGGCTGTAAATGCAAAATGTCTGCTTGACAAAGAGAATAAATGTGTTTTTTTTTAAACAACATAGAAATGACCAAATAAATGCATATACAAAAATACACACACTAAGAACTCTAGTTCACCCCCCCCCCCACACACACACACACACACACACACACACACACACACACACACACACACACACACACACACACACACACACACACACACACACACACACACACACACACACACACACACACACACACACACACACACACACACACACACACACACACACACACACACAGACTTGTTAGCATGCAGCATTTAGGTCAGATAACAACATCTCACAGTCTACAAGCCACGTTGCCATGAAAGCTCCCATCAAATCTGCCTGATGCTGTAAAAGCCTTGTGTGATTTGGGGCATGTAAGCCCTTGGAATCACACTGGCCTGCCAGAGCGAAGTGTGCTGTCAGATCGTGGCGAGGAGGATGAGGCTACACGGTCAGACTTGCTCTCTATCTCATGCATCACTTGCCACTAAGATGCTGGTTTAACCGACAGCGGGCCAATAACGAGGCCACGTTTTTGTGACTCTCACGCAAGCTGACAAACTGAGTTGGGGCCCATAGGAGGACGGCTTCCTTTTTTATTTCACCAGAAAGAAGAAACAGTTGTTATTGATTCAATTCCATAGAAACCAGCAGCTTGTGGCTCTGTGTTACTGATTTCTAAGTGTTCACAGGAGGGACTCACAGGTGATGTAGTAGTCCTTCCCCTTCAGGAACTCCAGGCCCCACAGGTTGGGGCTGAACTCCTGAAACTTGAAGGTGAACTTTACATCCTGGTGAGGTTTGTCACAGTTCAGCAGGGGCGTGTCCGTCTTGTGGAGGGTGCAGTTCTCTATCTGACTTCTGGAGACAAGGTACACTCGGTAGAACTCCTCTTTCCCCCC
Organism: Pseudochaenichthys georgianus; assembly: GCF_902827115.2. Lineage (NCBI taxonomy): Eukaryota > Metazoa > Chordata > Actinopteri > Perciformes > Channichthyidae > Pseudochaenichthys > Pseudochaenichthys georgianus. Next base: position 31,412,890 of record NC_047505.1, on the reverse strand, counting down.
GGAGGAAGCATCTGCCCGGGGACACACGATATCCATCTTGTCCCCGATCTGAGGATACAGGACCAGACCCTGACCTGGAATAAATCTGTGTGCGAGATAAGTGGGTGAAAAGATGAAGTGTAAAAAAATGCAGAGTGAAGCATCTCTGTTGCATTCAACAACATTTTTTGAATCATCTGCAACATAAGATAAGATACTTTATGCTCAGACACTAAAGCCTTTGTATCAGATCAATTGATAAAGGAATAAAATATGGCCATCACAAGTTTAAAAAGAAAAAGGTCCAAAGGGGACATATTCAAAGATTTTGTTGGAAGAACTGGCCAAAACCCCAAAAATATTACATTTAAAAGATGCACATTTAGTTGAATAATTGAGTGACAGAAGATGTATCTTCAACTATTTTGATAGTTGATTAATCCTTAAGTCATGAAGCCTCAACATCGCATCTTTTTTTCATGTGACAGTAAAATGTATATTTATTGTTGAGTTTTTTCAGTCAATTAGTTGAAGGCAACATCTTACACTGGATTTCAGGACATTGAGAACATTGACAAAATACACATGATGAAAATAAATGTTGATTGCAGCCCTATTGGCATTGATGTATCAATTAATTTAAACAATGAATCAATGAACAAAGGATTCTGTAATGAATGAACTAATAGTTTTAGCACTAGCCATTCAAATGAAACGTCCAAACTGTAGTGATTTACTCCATCAATGAGGTCCCACTACGCCGACAAAGCAGCAGCAGAAAGTTGTGTGAAGCTGCTCCATCACTTACTTTGCATTGGAGCTGCTCCACTGGATGGACTCCAGAGTGACTGCCCGACATGAGCTAATGATGGCCAGCAGCGCCGCGGCACAGCAGCTCCATGCGAGTCTCCCCATCCCAGGATAACAGCGGCTCCGTATCATAAAGCAGAGTGGAAACGGGACAAAACGTGGTGACTCTGCATGTCTCCGGCGGCTCCAGGTGCGCGCACAGGACGCATTCCTGAGTGAAATCCCACACAGCGGCGAGTCTTCCTCCTGCACTTGTATGAGATTTTCCACATTGTGCGTTATTGCCTATAAAATCATCCGTGTGACGAAATCCATGTATTGAGGACAGAGATTGTGAGGAGTACTTCAGTCATCAGCTGACTGACCGGTCCGCCCATACACTGGCTGGTTGGCACAGTTTGTGTTCACATGCAGATACTGAGCTAAATACCGAGGGCATGAGAGGCTGTATTTATATGGTGTTCATTGTAGAGGAGGTTGGGTGTATTCTCTTAACGCCTTGCATAGTAAATGATTGAAAGAAACATCTATTCACACTGTAAAACTATTTTACTCCAACTCCACTTTCCCAAAAACATTCTTTTTGTCACGTTTGAATATATACTATCCATCTCTGTGAGCTGATAATTATGATAAAGGTTATTAAATGTATCTTGTTTGATCAAGTTTGTTTGTACATGTAAAGGCATTTCATTCAAATTAATCATATAAATTGCCTAAGATCTTATGAGGCAATAATTAGTTAGAAAAACTATGATGTCTGTACAATATGTTGTTTGTGTTTATTTGGATTATATACTCTTGCTTGCATTAATGATTTCTCATGATCATTTAATCAGAGTTTAATTTAATAATACATGTTTTGTCTGTAGCTAGTGCTTGACCTGCAACATAAGTTGGGATATATGTCTGTGGTCTGCCCTGATGTGGTGACAAACTGAAAAACCAGATCGACTCAGAGTTCATCTTAAATGAACCACTGTGCCCAGCATGCACAGACCTTAGGGGACACGTTTACTTCTTAACATTAAGTTAACTCCTTAATTAAAGAACAGTTTGAAAATCCTCCACTGTATCCTGAGCTCAATATTGAATTGTTATTCAATGGATGCATTTTAAAATAGTCTTTGGATGGATGTGTCAGTATGGGGGGATTTTCTTTAACATCCTGTATATTCTGCATTTAGGGAGCCAAGGCTGTAATCCTCTCATTTTCAGAGACTCTGAACTAATGATAAAGTGGTTTAAAAGATTACATAGGGCTTCTGTCGCAAGACTAACGCAGCACAAATGACGGCTGAACTGCAGAAATGTCTGCGACTCGGCTGGATGGAGGTTCAAAGTTCAAAGGGTTCACATCTTTCTTATTTATAATTTAATGGTCTATTTCTTGCTTTTGACATGGACTTCAAGGGAAACTGGATGCAAAATGTATTTATGATGCAAACACAAAATGATACATATCAGAAAAGGAAAAAATGCAGATGTTTGTCTTTGATTTGATATATTTATGATTTTACTTGCATTCAGAAAAAGCAACAAGCATACTGTAAAATAAACACAATATGACAAAGGTGAATTATTAAGAACCAAGTCTCAGCATATTCTCTGGTTTGACAATTAAATGTTTTTAAAGTTCAAACCATTATTGGGTTTGCTATGAGTTTATTTTTCTTAGTTTATAATTGCTTACATACAGTTATCTCTGGTGGAGCACATTTTTCACAAAAAGGTCAATTACACACAAAAGAAAGGGACAATGATCGATCACAATCTGCTGAGTTAAAAGTGGCTATAAAAATCCTCTTCAACTCTAAAAACAACATGTTCAATATCATATTGTGAATGCCATATTTCATAAATGCAAAGTACAAGATTTGTATGTTTAAACAAACTTGTGGCAGTGATGTTACTGTCACGTGTTAATTGTTATGTTTTATCTCAACATGAGGATCTTCCCACAAAAGAAGCACTTTCGTGTACAGTTTTGCTGTTGTGCTGCTGTATTTATTGTGTTTATTGTATTTTGTTACTCTGGCACAACAATTTCCTTCGGGATAAATAAAGTCTTATCTTATCTTACTTCATCTTTCATTTACATTCAACAGCAAGGATTTAAAGCACATGGTTGGGATTGTGCCAATGAGTGTGAGCTTACCCTCTTTCTCTCTTCATGAGCTCATGGCACACATGTGTTCCACCATGCTGGCTGCTTTCCATTTCCTTAATTGGACCCCTTTTTATATTTGAAATGAGCAGAGTTATGCTGTAAACTTGAAATACACACTAAACTAAATAATAAAGGATGCAGGAAGAAGTCAATCTGCACATAAGTGAAAGTGAAATAAGTCCCTGTAACAAGTCACAAGTAACTGCTGTACCAACAGAATGTTTGTACTTTTTAAACCATGTTGATCTCTAATATGTGTTGCACCAAATAATAATCAAAGCTAAGAACTTAGTATCTCGACATCTTCAGAGATGGATATTCTAGTGAGTGTTGGTCCATGCGTTGTGCCTGTTTTTGCATCATTGAGTTTAATGACTTCTTACATACTCTCGGATGTTGCTCCTTCTGGTTAGTTTTAATGTGAGATCTCCCAGAGTGAAGCTAATGCTAACATGTTAGGTGTCTGGTAATAAACAACCCCTATCACGATTAGCATTAACCTCACCATGGGACTAGATTCTTCATCCACATGCTCACCTCCCAGTGGGTGATCAGGCTGCTGAGGACGTCCTGCAGAGGGGGACAGAGGCACACTGATCACAGGTCATCTGTGTGGTTCATTCATAAGTACTCACTACACATGGCACCATCCAGAGGTGAAATATGACTTGCTGTACTTATGTAGAATGTTCAGGTACTTGTACTTTCTGCTACTTTTTACATGATAAAAAACCTGCATATAAGCTGCAACATTATTGATTTATACATTTAACCATCAATATTTTTTTTTTAAATAATATTAAAAATGTTCATCTAAAATTGACTCAGTGACCTAGTTACGTTTTAGACTGTACTTGAAAGAGACTATTTCTTTAATTAATTATTATATTATTATATTTGAGCACTCCTTCCATCTATGTCAATAAATGGACGTTCTTGTGACTTTATGGCTATATTGGCAACAGCAATATACTTTAGAGTGAATTCAAAGTAAGTAAGCTTTCAATTAATTAACTAAAACATTTTTTTTTTATTTAGGATTAAGGATATTTTAAATGTAGGATTGCAATTGCTACATTAATGAGGAAAACAAATCAGCACTAATTCTCCCACTACCCTCTCAATATTTAACCTAAAACAACTTCATTTGTTCTAGTTTGATAAGACATACTTTAAGTGTGACCATCCCCTGTCATTTAGACTGGTCCGTTTGTTTAGCAACTAGTTTGTGATTAGAAAACCAAAATACATTTTCTAAATTTCTTTAAAATATGCTTGTGACCCTCTCCAGTGTCTGTGAGATGAAACACTTTAAACCAGGTACCTGGACGAGTCTTTAAAGACTGAAAGAGTCCTGTTGTGAGGCTGCAAACTGTCAGCAAAGTTTGTACTATTATCTCTCTTCAGAGACATTGTGAGGTATAACAGGATGTAACAGGTTATGTTGTTTGTGACTCTGGTTGAGTATCAACATGCTTATCTGAGCTGAGAGAATGTAAGGAAATTGATTTTTTTTCTGTGTGTGTGGTGTGTGTGTGTTGTAATAGTAGTAAGGTAGTTACCGACCTGTCTTCACTTCCTCTTTTGGCAACTGGTGTCTCTCTCCTTCTTCTCTGCTGGGCGCCTCTCTCTCTCTCTCTCTCTCTCTCTCTCTTCTGTTTACGCTCCACTAGTTTCCGTGTGTCTCTCTGTCTCCCGTTGAGCAGTAAGCCAAATGCGGGTCTGCACGTCTTTATACACTACGCAGGTGACTCATGTGAAATTCCCCATCCAACAGAATGACTATTAAAGTGAAAATCAAGAACACATTTCATTTATATGTAAATGCTTCCCACGGTATAGAAAATATTTTCATTTCTTGGTTTCAAACAGGTTATTTACAGTAATATCAAAGGGGGATGGTAGTTTAATTGTATGGTCTATTATTACATGAATGTGTTGCTGCTTTTAAGCAACATGTGTAAAACTAGAACCTTTTAAAACATATATGGAATGATTTTTAATGTCATATTCTGAGATGAAACAGATATAAAAGTTAAACATTTGATTAATCAGATGTTAACAAACGTACTTTATAAATAAAGTGTGAGCTCCGCCTGTGGAGCCAAACCACGTTGGCCACTCACATTTCATACTGCCACAATATGAATGGGTTGATAAAGGGACTTAAAAACTATTCAAATTTCCTTATTTTCACTTAAGATCTAAGATTGAAGTTGAGTCCCTATACTATACAGTATGTCTTCTTTTCTAATTGTCATAAGATATTATAATTTTTTAGTAGTTAGAACCCCACAATGTATTTAAAAGAATGTCCAGCTCTGAGCAACTCCTTTTTGCATTGGTCTGGTTTAAGTGTAGGTTACTTTTATTATTTACTTTTCTTTTGTGAACACACTTTATATATATATTACAAAAAATATATATAAACATTTAACTTTAATTCCGCTACCAAGTACTTATTTATGGATGAAGGATGCTACCATCATCTTGACATCATGATCACAAACAACATTGCTAACATGCTGGTGTTTAGGGGATATATGGTTTATTGTGTTCACCATCTTTGTTTAGCATTCTAACATTTGCGACCTAGAAAATGCATTTCCTGTAGAGAAAGTGTGTGGATGCTTAAAGCTGAAATAAATGGCAAATATTGCCCAATAGGCAGAAATATAATGCTAAACATTTTAAATGTTACAGCTTCATGAACTGCATGGCATTGAAAAGCAGATGAAATGTAAAACTGGCAGAGTTATAAGCTGAACCGCATTAGCCTACCTAAAGTGTTATACCGCCAAAGTAGTAGTAGACGCTTAGTAGTAGGCTAGTAGAAGGAAAAGCAGCAGTAACGCCATTGAAATTACTAAAAGAGGATTTAAAGAGTCCTCCTATTCACTGACATGATAAAATAAGCTGAAGGTAAAGAAGAAGTATAATTACTTTGTAGAGATAGAGATAACGATACATCATCTGGGAACCATGAATTTCTTCTCTTAAATGTTTGGGTCACACAATCAGAGAGATATTAAAACCTTTCAATGGATGAGAGAAGAAATGTAGACCTGCTGGTGGCACTGGATAACAAAATCAAGGGATCACCAAACAAATCTTAATTTTAACATCTGGGACCCTGGATACTGTACCACATTTAACTCTTTCAGAAAGTTGGGATATGGCACTATAAGAAACTAATGACAATTTGATGCTGCATTTAAAGAAAAGTCAAAGTAGTGTGTACCGCATGTCTATGGAGCATATTGAACTTTTTAACAGATTTTCAACATCCATTTCTTATCAAGCCACGTGTACAGTCACTTCTGACTGCGCAGGGTTGTGAGATGAACTGGAATTCTGTTTGACAGTTATAGGAGTGTCAGTGGGGATTTTGAGACCCTGTTGCACGAAATGACTGATCAAGCGCAGTATCATGGTTACGTTTCTCAGATGTCACCTATAAAACGGCCCAGAATCTCACTGGCCGCAGTGTTTGCCTGTTGTGACCTAGTAACCATGTAATATTGCTCTTTTTGACAAAAAGGTGCCTCCCCATCTATTCTGAATGTCCCTCCCTGTCATTCTGCTCTTATAGCACTTTCTGATTCTGACTCTTTCTTCATAGCTCATTTCTTAAACTCACTAAGGTGACGAGCCATGTACTGTATATACAGTGGAGGAAATAAGTATTTGATCCCCTGCAGATTTTTTAAGTGTACCCACTTACAAATAAATTAACAGTCTATAATTTTAATGGTAGGTTTATTTTAACAGTGAGAGTAAGAATATCAAAGATAAAATCCAGAAATTTACATTTTATAAAAGATACAAATCTATTTGCTAATCTATTTAACTGTGGGAAATAAGTATTTGATCCCCATGCAACCAACAAGAATGCTGTCTCCGACAGACCGGTTATATATGTTATATATGGGATCAAATACTTATTTCCTCCACTGTATATACATACGTACATGGCTGTAAAAGAGGTGACATATTAGAAAATACAAATTGACTGTGTTGAATTTGAAGGGAAATGTTGAAAGAACATGAGGAGGTGGGGGAAGAAACACAGAGGCAGCAGGGACCCTCCCTTAGGTGAAATGGAAATTCACAAGGTATAATATGCCAGCTGGGGAGACTTCAGACACAATCGTCACTTCCTCTCTTTGGCTTTCTGTCTCTTTCTTATAGATTACACATTTATCAATTTAAATGTTGAGGGACAGTTATAGTGTTCCTGTCTACTCAAAGAGGAACTGACATCATATTTTAATGTTAAGGGCAAATCAGATGCTAATCTTCCTGTGAAATTCAGGTGAAAGGACAAAAGTAGTCAGAAATACTTGTATCACCAATCATAACCTTGTGTACTTTAAATTCTTTGTTAAGCTGCTATTGTGGAAACCAGAAATGAAAGTGTGAATGCTTGTCCTTTAGAGCAAACATATCTTATGTGTTGTATCGAGTTAAAACAAAAAAGTTCTCTGAGCTGAGCTCAGTGTTTCCACTTGGGCAGACCCACAGCTGATGTGATCTGATAGCGTTTCCGTTGTTTGTGCTTTGTGCGTGTCCTCAAAGTGTGACGAAGATGTGTCGGAGATATGTAGTTTATTATAAACATCATTCCTAACAACTGTTTCAGACCAAAAGTATCGATTATGTTCACTCCTAACAGAATGAAATGACTGAGAAGCACTGTGAGTAACAAATCAGAAAGTCTTGAATCAAGACGTTGGTTTCCCCGACTAAAACTCCTGCAGCTAAAATTAGCAAGTTCAAAGAAAGTGTGGGTGAGCTGGTTATGATTCAATTCCAAAAACTCCGTTAAATAAGATAATTTCTCCTTTTTTTATTTAACGAAAATCCACATCAACAGATTCAACTAACCACAAATACTAAGACTATTATAACAATTAAATGTCACTTTTTTGCTAATTCAACGTATATAATAATTGATGTATATATGTCATTTCAATTTACTGATACTTTGTTCAACTCAAACTATTTTAACTTTAGTCACCAATTACAAATGAGATAATAAATCATGTTGTAGGTTAAGCTATCAGTTAGTGTTTAAAGAAAATATAACAATGTAAACCTTTATCAGCTGAAACTTTAAAGCAAGTACCCATTAATGTATCACTAATGATAGTAATAATATAGGATTCTGAAATTCTCAACACTTTTACCATTGACATGAACATATGTACACCAAATTCGGATATCCTGGCTTCTCCAATACACAAGTTTGGTGACAATCACCAATATTAGTGAAACATACAATGATAAAATTGTTTAATGCTTCCATTCCTGGTCAGGGATTTTATTAATTGATTATTAGATATGACCAAATGTCCCAATCATGTCAAATGTGACAATGAAAGTCCCTTACAATAACTGAAGCAAGTGTCCAATTCATTGTATATGCCTCATGTAGCTAGAGTCGTCACAAAAAACAGCCTCCTGAGAAAAACTCCAAATCCTAAAATCACATCCAAAGACATCAATTATTAATGAGATTTCCTCAGATAAACAAATGAGCAGCACTGACACCTAGTGGCGAAGGTCGACTTCTGCATCTTTATAAAGTATGGAGGATTCAGATCACAACAGAGCAGTCATTTGTTGAAGCAAACCATAATACATGAGCAAACCTTGCTGGATCCGGAGTGTTGTAACTTCTATGATAGGGACTTTGATAATGAAGAAGACATTTCCTTCTGTCCTTTTTTATTTTCTGGTATTATATAATACATCTGACAGTGAGCTAAACTGTTGCCCTGCAAAGGGAATAAGAGCAATCTCATACTGTCATACTGAATATAAGTGTTTGAAATGCTACGTATTAGTGCCTGTCTCTTTAAGCCCACCTCCAGAAAAGGCTAAGTCACAGGAAGTCCAAATCTCAATAGCTTGTTGAATATAATGTTTTCTGAATAATACAATCCCACAGAAAACAGATATGGTTGTCTTATTTCAGATTCTGTGGGTTGGTATTCACACCAGTTGCCGCACAAGCACTGAAAAGTTCGTTTTTATTTGTGTCCCCTTTAATGTTTTTGTAGGGCGTTTAAAAAATACAGTTCTCATTCATAACACTCCGTTTGATGTCTCACTATGGGATGCGCCTCATCGCAGAGCAAACAGAAGCATCAATCTCATTACGCCAATCCTGATTGGCTGGTGATCTTGACGTCGGCGTCAGGGAAATCACCCCCTATAAGTAGCTTGCGCCACAACGCATGCGTCATTCAAACACCTCTTCTCGCTTCAGAGCACATCTCTACAGTAGCCGGGCAAGCTTCACTGTCCACAGACTGAACCCAAATACCCATTTCGGTCGACGGGCGCACAGGAAGACGGTAGTACTAACGCTGTTAGTATTTAAAATCGACCTCGCCCTTCTCTTACCCGAGAAAGTAAGGTAGGTCCGATTTTTCAAGCTAGCAGCACACCTGTTGCTAGCTCGCTCCCTCTCTACCGACACCACGGTAGCGAGGACGTTTTTTCTTTTCTCTTCTCCACGGAGGAGGAAAGGATTAAGGGAGCATACTGCCACACCAGTCAGTATTCTCCGGGAATAAAAGACCCACCGTCCTTTTCTCCGGATTAAGGACAAGGTGGTAACATCTTTTTCTCCCGTCCCACCTGTCGAGAGCGGGCCCTCTCCATGCCACGAGGCGAACAAAATGGACGCCCCTCTCCCTCACACCAGAGGAGTCAGGGACTCGGTGGCTCGACTCGGTGGCTCGACTCTGCGGCTGCGGGTTGAAGATCTCGGGCACAGACACACACCAGGTCTGTTCGTCCTGCCTCGGGCTGGAATACGCCCGAGGCGCTATCGACAACCCCGGCTCATGCGGACATTGTATCCGCTTCACCGTCAAGAGCCTCCGCCGACGGTTAGCACGACAAGCTAGCCTGTCGGAACAGGACCCCCCCATGTCCATGGACCCGCCGGCCGGCAGTCAAGACACAGGGGCGTCCGCCACAGAGAGTGAACCCCTCTCCGTGTCGGTCTGGGGCTCATTATCTGCGATGGCCACAGAACCGGAATCCCGCGCCCTGGCAGGCCGGGACCCGGTGACGACAAGACACGCGGGAACGGATTCCCGCGCTTTACCAAGCTGGGGCTCCCGGTTAGACCTCACCATGGTCTCACCCGCGGAGGATGTCTTCGAGCTGGACTACGAGCTGGACTACGAGGAGGACGAAGAGGAGGACGCCCTGGCGTTCCTCCTGTCCGAGTCGGATGAACAAGAAGAGGACACCTTCATGTCATCGGCCCAGGCTGCAAAGCCTGGAGCGAGGGCTGCTCTCCCGGGCGATAGCACACCAGCTTCGCCCGGTCTGAGCATGGACCTGCAGGCCGTGTGCAAACGCGCTGCGGTCAGACTCAACGTTCCGTGGCCTGAAATGGCCAAGGAGACCTCCAGGTCCCGCTACGAGGGGAAACATCTTCCCCAAGCAGCGGGCAAAAAGAGGCAACTCCTTCCGGTCTTCCCGGAAATGTTGGATGAAGTGTCGGTCTCGTGGAGAGACCGGCCCTTCAACAACAAGGTCCCAATCCAGGGTGCCTCCTCCCTAGACTGCGACGGAATGGAGAGGCTCGGCCTGCTCCGCATACCACCCATGGAACCGCTGGTAGCGGCCCACCTTCTACCGAAGGTGGGCCCGTCACCGAGCAGGAACCCCACGTTGCCAGCAAAGTCAGACCGTTTTCAGTCAGCAATGACTGAAAAGGCCTACAAAGCGGCAGCGCTGTCCGTCAGGGCCCTGAACGTGTCCTCGCTGCTAACCGCCTATCAAGCGGAGCTCTGCGAGGACCTGTCGGGTAGCCCGGGAGCAGCCACTCTGGACGAGATGGCAGCGGTCACGGACATTTGCCCAAGTGTCCAGCGCTGCACCGTCCAGGCCACGGGAAAGGTAATGGGGATCATGGTGGTGCAGGAAAGAGCGAGATGGCTCAACCTCACCAACCTCCCTGACCGAGAAAAGGAAGATGTGCTGGATATGCCCATCGTTCCCGAGGGAATTTTCGGCTCCGCTCTCTCTCCATGCAAAGGAGGTGTGAGACGAAGAAGAAGAAGGAGGACGAGGCACTCCACCTCTGCCTCCCTCGAAGGGTCCAGCCACTGCCTTCGCAGCAGCAGTCCTTCACCCAAGCTGTCTCGAACTCTGCTCGGTTTAAAGCACCGGACAAGCAGAGGTCGCAGCCCACCCCGAGTCCCCAGCCCAGGCTGGAGACAAGGGCAAGTTGGCCGAGATAATCTCCGGTTCCGGCTGCAGCTCAGGTTCAGCCAACCCAGAATTTCGGCCAGCAGTCGAGGAAGAAGAAGCGAGCGGTGTGACAGCCCCTCCTTCTCCCCTCCGTGAATGTGTTTCCGCCGCCTCGAGAGAGGCCTAAATACCATCCTCAAGTCCGCACAAACACATGTCACACATTGATCGATTCCTCTGTCATAAAACATTTGCCGCTGACGCATCCAGGCTTCAGGCCGAGGGCGCAGCTCAAAAAAAAAATGAAAAGAAAATCAATGAAGCCAATAAACAGCCCGTCAATTGTTCCCCTTCAGAGAGCAGCTAGCATCTCTCAAAAGGCGGATTACTGACGGGTCTGTGAAGGCACCACCGTCACGCGCATGCGCAGTGCCGGCTGGAGCTGTAAAGGCACCACCGTCACGCGCATGCGCAGTGCCGGCTGGAGCCGTAAGCTCACGGCCCGTCCACACAGCGGCGTGCTTTGAGGCTTCCAACGCTTCTGCCCATTCACTTTGAATGGGGTGACGTCACTTTTAGCCGAACTGCATTTTGGGAAGCGACGTGGAGTGTTGCTGGCGTAGCTGGCGTCAAAAGTTGAGCAATGTTCAACTTTTGACGCCTCGACGGAGGCGTCAGCCAATGAAATCCCGTTTATGCAAATCTGCCAGTACAGCGCTAGCCAATCAAACCGGGTGTATGCTGGGAGAGACTACGCAGGTCTTTTCCTCATATTCCAAAAAATGGAGGAGAAATTAATTATAGCGGTAGTGAATCACCCGGTGCTATATGATCAGTCTCTGTTCATTTACCGGGATACAAACCGGAGGAGCCAGGCATGGAGGGAGGTGGCAGAGACAGTGGGTGGAACTGGTAGGTTTTCGCCAGTTTGGGGAGTTTATATTATATATGATATTCTGAACAAACTGTGCTGTTGTATTAGCTGTAACGTGTCTCTACTGTAGGCTAGTTTTATTATATGTACAGCACTTTGGCTCGACCAAAAATCGTTTATAAATGTTTATAAATGTGCTATATAATTTAAAGCTATATTTGATATATCCAGTGTACTTAATTTTAACATTGAATGGACAGCTTGCAGGCATAGACAGTATATTAAACCAGCATGGAATGTAGCATAACATAGCACCATAGACATTAATGTCATAAATGTTCATCATATAAAGTGTGAATGTAAAACCTTTTATGCAAATGACACTGATAAAGGGATTTGCTTTTCATTAATGTAGGAATAATTTAGTCAATTCTTCAAGTAGTTCAATAAATTAACTTTATTATTTAATTTCATTAGAGGAATTGTGCAGGACAAGGTGGAAGTCTCTGAGGGACAGGTTCCGGAAGGAGAAAGCTAGGGAGAAGGAGGCAAAAAGAAGCGGGGCAGGGTCGTCAGGGGGATATAAGCCCTGGCGTTTCACGGCAGTGATGGGTTTTTTAACCCCATTTCTCATTGACCGTGAGACATCCAGCAATATACCCCGGCAAACCCTGCCTCCACCCCCCTGTACTACTCCTGACCCCAGCCAGGTGCCAGAGGATGAGAGCCAAAGCCAGCTAGATGAAAGCCTTGGTGAGACTCAGCCAGCCAGCAGCCAGCAAGCTGAGGCAGGGCAGGCAGGAGAGGAGGAGGATAATGTTGAGGGCCGGGGAAAAAGGAGAAGGGGAAGGGAGATGTCCGCCTTTGAGAAAGGGTTGCTGTCAGCCATCGCTCCTGTTCTCTCCATGCCACTACCTCAACCTCGTCCAGTGGTGGAGGAGGACGAGGACGAGTTGTTTCTCCGGGGCCTCTTGCCTTCATTGCGAAGGATGTCCATGGCAAAGAAAATAAGGCTGAAATGTGCCATTCATAAGGCATTTTTTGAAGCAGAGCAGGAGGAAGACTGATTCATCACTTTTTTTTGTTATTTACATCCATACTGATCCACACTACATGTTTTACACTCATCACTGCACTCATCACTGCACACACTTCACTCACAATATTACATATACATTATTATAAATAAAAGTTATTTAAAGTATGTTATGGCTATACTGTGTCTTCACTTGTTCATGTCGTTTGTCAGTTACAACATACGGAAGATACAGAAGCTTCATGTATGTCGATGTATAATGTGCTGTCTTCTGTATAATTGTTCATGTGAAAACCTGTTGAAATCACGAGAGGTTTATCAGTAAAAACAGGGCTGAAGGAAAAAGGTTGTTAGCAATGCATAATATCAATTTAAGAAACATGTTTATTAGGAATGTTTGTTTTTAAAATGGCTCATATGGAATATTTGCTTTTTAAAGAAAATATGGGTAGCTCTTAAAAGAGCTTTTGGTTTGGAGGCTCTTAAAAGAGCCATGGTGACCCTACACCACGTTCTGCTGCCATGGCACTGCACCCTCCTCATTGAAATAGCTGCAGAAGGTGTCCCGCAGTTGGATGGATCTGCGTGTGCGTTGTTGGAGCCCATCCTCGGTGCATCACGCAGGGTTGGAGTAGCTGGAGATTCATCCGTGGACTCTGCGACAGGTGTGCGTGATGTCCTTCCTATCGTCTTCCTGCGGAGGAAGTTGTGCAACACACAGGTGGCCTTCACACACAACTCTGCTACCTCCGGGCTGGTGGTGATGACACGCCGGAACATTCTCCACTGGGATGAGAGGATGCCAAACGCACATTCAACCACCAACCTGGCACGGCTGAGGCGGTAGTTGAACATTCTCTTTTCGCGTGTGAGGTGACGTCCAGGGAACGGACACAGCAGGTTGTCCATCAGCGGAAAAGCCTCATCTCCAACGAAGACATGGGGAAGAAAGCCGAGCCGCTCTGCTCCTGGGATGACGGTGTCAGGTGGTAGCTGCAGACTGCCATTTCGGAGGCCCTCTCCAAATGCAGAATTCCGCAGGCTCCCACCGTCGCTGCTCCTTCCAAAACCTCCGACATCCACTACCCTGAAGAGGTACTGGGCATCCACGACAGCCAGCAGTACCAAGGAGTGGGTGGACTTATAGTTGAAGTACAGGGACCGAGAATTTGCCGGAGCCTGGATCACCACGTGCTTCCCATCAATGGCACCAACGCAATTCGGAAAGTTCCAGCGCTCCTGGAACCCAGCAGCGATGGCTCTCCAGTCCTCCGTCTGTGGTACCGGCATGGTCTCCTCAACCAGGGCGGTCCAGATGGCACCCGCAACCTCCCTGACGATGACAGCCACGGTTGCATGCCCGACCCGATAGCTGAATGCTATGGTCCTGTATGAGTCACCGGTTGCCAGGTACCTGAGAAAAAAATAATATACATGATTTAAAAAAAAGTATATGTCCCCACACACACACACAGACCACAGACACACAGCACCCCCACACACACAGACCACCCCCCAACACACACAGACCAGACACACACACAGACCACACACTCTCTGTTCAACTACACTGCACACACACACACACACACACACACACACACACACACACACACACACACACACACACACACACACACACACACACACACACACACACACACACACACACACACACACACACACACACACACACACACACACACACACACACACACACACACACACACACACACACACCATGTACACAGGGGAGCAATACTGTATTTACCTAGCTATCTTAATTAATGTCATCCATCTGAACTAAATCACAGACTTCATTCAGCATTCATCCATGGCATGCATTCTCTCTCTTTATATACAGAGTCAGGTTACAGAAGTAGAAATACACAAAACGTACCGTAGGCAGATGGCGAGTCGCTCGGCGGGTCCGATTGACAAACGCATATGGGTGTCTGCCTTTGAAATCAGTGGACCCACTTTTCCGAGCAACTCGTCGAACACGTCTTTGCTCATCCTGAAGTACTGCTGAAACAGTACATCATGCAGGCGGAGCTCTTGGACCAGAACGTGGTATTCCCCCCGTTGCAGACGTTTTCTGAGTATCGGATGTACCCAACAGCGACGCACACTACATGGCCTCCTGCGAGACATTGCATACACTAAAGCCACCCTTGCTACTACACTTGCCCATGCTACCCTTGCTACAAAACCGGCATCCTTTTTGGCAATAGTGGAGAAGAACCGGGCTTTTCCTTTTTTGCTATGTCGGGGGCGGGAGATTCATGTGATTGGTTGTTGGTCACGTTGACTCCCCAAGCTTCAGACACGCCCACCGCCAAGCGTCAACGCACGCCGCTGTGTGGACGGTCCGGCCCGTCCACACAGCGGCGTGCGTTGACGCTTCCCCATTCACTTTGAATGGGGTGACGTCACTTTTAGCCGAAATGCATCGTGGGAAGCGACGTGGAGCGTAGCTGGCGTGGCTCGCTGCAAAAGTTGAGCAATGTTCAACTTTTGACGCCTCGGCAGAGGCGTCAGCCA
The DNA here is from genome assembly GCF_902827115.2 of Pseudochaenichthys georgianus. Lineage (NCBI taxonomy): Eukaryota > Metazoa > Chordata > Actinopteri > Perciformes > Channichthyidae > Pseudochaenichthys > Pseudochaenichthys georgianus. The sequence goes on along the minus strand of NC_047505.1, from coordinate 31,397,257 downwards.
ATCGAATCATATGCCAGTACAAGCTCTAGCCAATCAAACCGCTGCTTGTGTGTCAGGGGCGGGAGATTCATGTGATTGGTTGTTGGTCGAGTTTCAGACACGCCCGCCGGCAAGCGTCAGCCGCTGTGTGGACGGGCCGTAAGACGGCTAGCCAACATCCTTTGGTCTGCCGTTTTATGAAGGGAGCTCGCAGGCTCCTCCCTGTCTCCAGGTCGCTGGTGCCCTTATGGGACCTGGCAGTGGTTTTAAATGGGCTCAGAATGACCCCATTTGAACCCCTGGAAGGAGCTGACATGAAACACCTGTCACTCAAGACAGTGCTGTTACTGGCCCTGGCATCAGCCAAGCGGGTCAGCGATATTCATGCACTGTCTGTACATCCTTCATGCACTCAGTTCGCCCCAGGGCAAATGAGAGTGTTGTTGAAGCCCAACCCTGCCTTTACACCAAAGGTGGTTGGTTCGTGTACCCCAATTGACATTGAGGCATTTCCGCCGCCGCTGGTTTCCTCCGTGGAGCAGCAGCAGGATCTGTTGTGTCCAGTCCGGGCTCTACACACATATATGGACAGATCAAAAGAGCTTCGTCTTAATGACCAACTCTTCATGTCCTGGGCTAACCCTCACAAGGGCAAGCCTGTTACTAAGCAACGGCTCTCCCACTGGATTGTGGAGGCAATTGCTTTGGCCTATACGAGTCAGAATCTGCAAGCCCCTTCGGGTCTGCGTGCTCATTCGACTCGGGGCCTGGCTACATCCTGGGCTTTGTTCAAGGGTGTTTCCATCCAGGATATCTGTGCAGCGGCGAGCTGGTCCTCGCCGCTCACTTTTGTCCGCTTTTACAGGCTAGACGTCTCCGCTCCAAGCGTGGCCCGAGCAGTGCTGGGCACCTTGTTGAGTCGGGACTCTATCTGTTAAATTCTGGTTGATCTGTGATTTTCGAGATAAGCTCGTCTGGCAATACGGGAGCTACAATTTCCCATAGTGAGACATCGAACGGAGTGTTATGAATGAGAACTATAGGTTACTTACGTAACCCCAGGCTCAGAGTAACATGAAGTGAGATGTCTCACCAGACGGCCCTCCTTGCTATGGTGAAGCGAGAAGAGGTGCTTATTTTGAATGACGCATGCGACGTAGCGCAAGCTACTTATAGGGGGTGGATTCCCTGACGCTGACGTCAAGATCACCAGCCAATCAGGATTGGCGTAATGAGATTGATGCTTCTGTTTGCTCCGCGATGAGGCGCATCCCATAGTGAGACATCTCACTTCATGTTACTCTGAGTACTGGGGTTACGTAAGTAACCTATAGTTTCTCACGAAGTGTCCCAGACACTAACTACAATGTTGCCCATAAAGTCAGAATAAAATACGTTTTAAAGGTGTATATCTTCTCAACCCTTTATTGCTCATTCTCTTCCAAGCATATCACAGTGAAAATTAAATAGGAATACAAAGAGGGAGGTGTATGAAATCTGAATCATTTCAACTTTATGGGCAACAGTGTATAGCAACACAAACGCTTTACATAAATGAAAACAGATATCATGGTGCATCTACTGACCAAGGACATCAGGAGGACCATTATTTCATGTCATTCTCACTTTCTTCCCTCATTTTCTGTCTGATCTCTCACCATCTACGAATTGGGGCAAACATACCTATAAGTCTAAAAAGGTGAATGATGAAAATGTTGCTAAAAAGTATTTTGTCCAGAAGAACAAGCAGAGGAAACAGCATTAAAGTGCACCGCTGATTTGAAGATTAATGAGTAACTTTGTATGTAACCCTCTGAGGTTAATGTTCTGTTGAATCTTGCAAGTAATACAGCCGTCTGAGCACAAAGGAAATCACCTTTCATTGGTTGCAGACTGCTATGATCGAAACTATTGCTTAGATGTTAATAGATATGTTCATAGGAAGGAGTGTGTGTGTGTTGCAATCACTCACAGAGAGAGAGAGAGAGAGAGAGAGCGAGAGTTCTTATAACACCAGTAGGCACTCCTTCCTACTTTATCTCCAGCCCCATTCCTCCTCAACGCAAGGCAAATAAAGCAGGTAAGAAGCATTTTTTTAAATTCACATCCAAATGATTTGAAGCAGCTTTTTAACACAGACTTTCAAACAGAGATCTCAAGTCATTAATGTGTTCGTCGATGTAGATTATGGAAATCTGCTTTTAATCAGATAACCACGGCTGCTATCAGTAACTTAGGCACAGGTAAGTGGTTCTGCTACTGTGCGGAGGCTAAAGAGGAGTGTTCATTAACACAGGAGTGTTCTAGCTGCATGCAAACAGGCCCGGTCTAGATGTGCTGGCCCTGAGGCCGCAGAAAAAATATAGGAGATGACTTTCTCTTTGATGATTGCTGCTAATACAACACCTGGCACAAGTCCTGCAAGTCTGTGTATGTGATTGCTTGTATTGTGGGGATTAAGACAATATAGAGGTTGTGCACATCCAAAAACCGCAGGGGCTGGATTTATGTCAGACAGAAATTAAAACATTATCAAAGGTCCACACAAAGTACCTCCCTCAAATGCAGTTTATTTGCACATCCAAACAAGATTCGAGGCTACATGCTCTTATTGCGCTTTGGGACTCCCTTTTTTGGACAAAATGTGATTCAATGCAAGAATGTCAATGACAGTTTTCAGGGTAAATATGTGGTAGTAATGGTTATGGTTCTTAGCAATGAAGCCCTTAGCAAACATAAGGAAGGAAGTCTGTGGGTTGTCGTGTGATGTTGACATCAGTCTGCTTATGTTTAAGACAGACATTTGAAATTCATATGCAATCATGCATGTTACAAAAGGTGTTTTAATTTTGTGACATTTAATATTTGTTGTCAAATTTCAGAAAAGAAAACAAATCTTTGCAACTGTATCATCAACAAATGTTTACTGTGTTTCAGCGCAAGACCTCAGTGGCCAATATGAATGGGACTGTCCATACAGGAATCAGCCCCAACACCAGCAACTCATGGCAGGTGGAGGCAGTTAGGGGAGTCCAAATGGCAGCTACTCTGGTTATCTTCCTGGTGAGCAATCCTTTAATACAACTGTACACTACTACTGCACATAGCGCTGGAAAACACTGAATAAGGGGCTGCTAAATAGGACATATAATAATAGTTTCGATAATCTGTTGATTAGGAAGTTTGCAGGTGAGAAAACACAACATGCTCACTAGACTGTGATTTGCAAACATATTCTTGTATGTACTGTATGTGTTTTTAAATTAAGAGTTAGATGATGAGTTGATGATACCACTCTCATATCTGTACGATTAATATGTATTAAAAAATATCAAACTTTCCCTTGTTCCGCATCAGCTCATTTCCATTTGGAGAGTCTATTTCTTGGAGAGAGGCAGTCATTTCCTGGAGTTATTTTTAATGCTAAGTAAAGCTTAGAGGCTGTAGGTTTCGATGACATGAGAGTGATGTCGATATTTTTGTAAAATGAAATAAAACAAACAAGATTATTCCCTGTATTATGTCTGTTACTCTAAGGCTTTCGTCCTAAATGTGCCTGGTTTTCGTGGTGTCTCTAGGTTGGCGTTCCTCTGAATGGGCTGGTGGTTTGGACACTTGGACTGCGGCATAATCGTCACCTGGCACGCAGAGGCAGCTGTGAGGAGACACGTGCTGCCAGCAGTTTCAGGATTTATGTCCTGAACCTAGCCCTGGCTGACCTGGTGCTGCTCCTGCGCACCCCCATAATGTTGGGCTACGTGGCTCACAACTACAGCTGGCCGTTCGGCCTTGTCTTCTGCCAGCTTGTCATGTTCCTGCGAGGCCTGGGCTTGTACGCCTCTGCCTTCCTCCTCTGTGCTGTGGCCCTGGAGCGATGCCTGTGTCTGCTGAAGCCGGTGTGGGCTCGCCTGCGACGCCCCTCCTGGGCTGTTCCTCTGGCCTGTGGCCTCATATGGCTGTTAGCCACCATCTTCTCTGCCCCCTACCTCCACACTGCTGTGCTGATTGACGTTAACGGGACACTCCATTGCAGAGAGAGTGGGAACTTTGACATTGGGCTGTTTGTCACAGAAACAATAGCAGGTTTCATCTTGCCCCAGCTGGTGTTCCTGGGAAGCAACCTGGCTGTTGTGCTCACCATTCAGCAAGCAGTGCCCTTAACACCGACATCCTCCAACCCTTCCAATGCCCGCAGGATGACAAGAATGTACCACGTGCTCTTTGCCACCATGCTCCTCTTCCTCACCTGCTGGGTGCCATATTTTGTTTGTCGGTTCCTGCGGGCTTTGGCCGTGGGGCACCCTGAACGATTGACACTGTATATCCGAGCATCTTGGGGCGTATACGTATCTCTGTTCCTGGTGTACATCAAGTCCGCTCTCAACCCGGTGCTGTACGTGTTCGCTGCCCGAGGCTTAAGTCGTGCCATCAAAGCTTCAGTTGTCTCCACCCTAGAAAGACTTTTCAATGATGACTCTTCAGAGTCATTTCGAAGGAAGTCACTTAAAAACTCTCTTAAAAACTCACAGATGTAGCCAGGAGGTCAAAAATGCATTAATGTTGTAGTTTTTATATTAAAACCAGACATTTCTTTGGTTTTTGTAAAATGAGAAATCTCTTTACTGGTGGGTTTCTCCATTTGCTCATACCCACCAAAAATGAGACAAGGACAGTTTTTAGGTGAAGTTACTGCTAACCAATTAGCCACGGCAAATGGACAAATAAGTCAATAGCATTAATATTACACTCCTTGTATGTAAATATGTGATCTTGATAGATTTGACCATAAGAATAATTTAAAAAAAATGTGCAATGTCAAAAGCAATTGCGTTTTTTTAACGTTATTTTTATTAAATTGCCGCAGGTCTCCCTTGAAAAAGAGATCTATGATCTCAATGGGACCAATCTCGTTAAATAAAGGTTTGAAATGAATTAAAATGGTCTTAGCTGGGTCATAGTTTGATAATAGTACCACATCTCAGCTCCTCATGAAACAAACTTTTCCTGGAAAGGTGATTCCTCCTCCTGGTTTGATTTAAATTCTTGGATCAATGGTTCCAGAAACTGGATTGAGATTTCAGAGACAGAGAGCGTATCTCCCAGGAATTGACAAATAGGAGCGATACATCTTTCATCAGACACTGACACAAGCCTGGTTCCTCAACTGTCAGCTGAGAACAAGAAGATATATGACTGCAGGTGTCATCAGTGAAAGTACATGACTGAAGACTCCAGAAATGCTGCTTCTGTTACAGCACGCTGAAGGCAGGGTCATAATTGGGCATAACAATTCATTCATGAATCATCTTGTCGATTAGTTTCTTGGGCAGGGAACACTTTGATGGTAGATAACGAGCCGAATGAACCCAGGATTATTTCAATGCCAATTTCCTAGCCCCAGGAGAGTCTTTGTTAACCTTTGGATTCCTCCAAGATGACTCACCGTAGTATGACTCACCGTCATACTACCTCTGCTATGTTTCAATGAATGTTATCTTATCAGAATCAATATTGAATCAGATCCATCAACATGATCACCTCCTGCTCCATAGACTAAACACCATACTGAGCAGGAAGTGAACATGTTGCAGGAAGTGCTCTTATGGTGAATGCACCACTAACATGTCTGACTTGACTTCAGTTATTCACAGATAGCTTTATGTGTTTTTTGTTAAAACTATATTATATATTCTGTCATTGTTGACAAAAGGGATGAATGGTCATGCTTTAAATGTGTTTAATTCCTACATTAAAATGTTAAAGGTTCCCTATTATACTGTTCATCAATATATTATAGGTCTCAGATATATACAAAACATGTCTCTGAAGTGTTTGGCTCCAAATACCAAACAGATCACCCATTGCAGCATCCCATAATCCCCTCTGTTTCAGCCCTGTTTCAAAAGTGCTGATTCTCTGTCTGTTACTTTAGATGAAAATAAGGTGCCCCCCCCCACGCCCCTCTGAGAGATATTTGGTTAAAAGAACACAGTGGTGCTCTAGGAGGAGATTCAGGTGCTAAGGTGTGGGGGGGGGGGGTTACCTTGGTTGGTGATTGGCTAATGGTTACACAAGCCAAAAAAATCGTTATGACATCATAAAGTGGTTCAAATCTGATCAGCTCATTTTCAGACAGGTTTTTATATAAATGGATCAGGACAAAAAGAGAGAGAATCTTTTTTCCTGAAACCTTCAGAATCTCTTTACACAGAGGGGACACATGTTGGATTTCGCATAATAGGTGACCTTTAATGAACAAAAGTCAATTAGTTGTTTTTAATTATATCTGATCATACAGTCATAGCATTAACTCATGTCTCTAAGGTTCTGATTATGGACATCAAGTCACTCTTTATTTGCTGTTACAGTATTTCTTTAATGAAGTTTATATGTTCTGTTATTTAGGCTCAAACGATGAATAAAGAGAATTTGGACTTTCTATGAAAAAAAGAAAAAAACGTAAAATGCTTCGACAGCGAATTCTTTAAATAATAATGCACACTTCAGATGGGGAATGGTTAAGGTGTACACTGTATACCACATGACCGCAAAATGATTCCGGTTTCAATGGAGACTTTAGATGTATATCATGCCTCCCCATCTCTCCCCGTTTCCTCTCTGACTCTGTACTGGCAGCTTTACAATAAAGACAAAATGTTAAAGAAACCTTATGATGTAGTCTTAAAGAACCACACAGATTGCATTTCTTTCTGCAGGCGTTTCTCTCTTTGTGTTTCCATTGCTGCCAGTTAGACTTTTTTCTAGTTCTTCACATATTTGCCACATTTTTTGCACCACGTTATTTTTGCAGGTGTTTAACCACCACAAAAAGTAGAACTGAGTAATATTAGCACAGGAAAAATAATGCATACACATCTTCTTCTTACATGTATACATATCCTTAACATTTCAGACCTGTCTAAGAAGACGGTGCACTACTGATGTGGGCGGAGCCAGGGTTGAACAGCTGATTGGCTTGTCTCTGTGCCTGCAGAAGAAGCGCTTGGGTACCCTCCGTAGTCTCTGATTCCTGCAGGATTTCTCCAAGTTTGCGGGCAGTGGCTTCAGAGTCACTTTCTGGTATAATTTTTCTCAATCGAGCCTGAGGAAAACCAAAACATGTGTGATTTTGTTTAAACGATATGTATTAAGACAGTTTTGTAAAAATGTATCTCTGACGCAACAGAAGCACAATTGTTCTCTCTCTGCATTTCGTAAGACAGATTTCATATCTTCTTGCCCAACACAGAACATGTTAAGACTTTCCTGTAGCATAGAGAAGTGCCCACTCAGACATTTTGACAACGTCTTATTCAATGGAAAAAGTGTCAAACAATAAGTGAAGCTTGTGAAAACAGCTATTGTGCAACAGGAACAAGTCAAAGCATATACTAGATTTCATGAATGTGCTCCCCACCCTTGCTCACCTCTAATGTTGATTCATATTTTTGTGAAGGGAAGGAGGGAAGGTTGAGATTTGCTTGTTCAGCTATCTGTTGTATCTGCATGAACACAAAGAAGGAGAATTGGACTGCATGAGAAAAGATTTACATATTTGTATCTAATAGATGAGGCGAAGAAAAAAGGCATGCTGCAAATGTCTGCTTATATGTATAGAGTATCATAAAAACAGATCTCACAGTCATTTCCTGCTAATGCCAACACCCATTATATCGGCTTCCACAGAACAGCCACATTTCAACATGCTGTTCACTTCTGACCGACAGGCTGATATGGAGAAATGCAGTTAACCACTTATTTTTCTCCGTCACCTATTTTACTGAAACAGCCTGATTAATGTTGTAATGGTTTTTTTGTTAAAATGTCTTTGTACAGCACTTACATTGGAGTGAATGGTGCTATAATACATCAGATGTAACACTGTAGGCCAGAAGTTGGATGGATAAAAAGGAAGCTACACCAATAATCTCTCATTTGTGTTTCAATAACAGCTGAAATGATTTGTGGATTGTCAGAAATAAAGTTGGCAATTATTTGTGATTAATAATTTCAATCATCATTTTTCAAGCAGAAATAGTGAAACAGTATCTGAATGCAGCATCTTATAATCAGAGGTTTCCTGGTTCATTTGGCATTTTAGTCAAACAAAACAAGTTGTTTGATTCTGTGAACTATACAATTTCCATGTGTAAGACTAGGATATTATATATAATACAAAGAAAACATCTGCAGATTAATCGATATGAATAAAAATCAGTTGCTGCAGCTCCAGTTTCATGCCTTCAAATTAAAACAATAAGGAATTCTTAGCTGCTTTAAAGGGGACCTATCATAAAAAAATGCACTTTTTGATGTCTTTTATACATAAATATGTGTGCCCGGTGTGTCAGGGAACTCACGCAGCGTCAGAAAATAAAACCCTCTCTCTTTTCCTCCATACCCAAATCTCTAAAAACGGGGCTACAACGGAGCTGATCCAGATTTGCTTCCGATATGAAGTCAAATCGGCAATGCAGACCCACAGCACTATCAGATAGTTGCTATCAGAAACAATGCCCGACTGTTTTGGACGTAATATGGTCGGTGTTTACATTAGCATCGCTAACACTCAGAGCTAACCTGTACTGCACAGAGCACGTGTGTGAAGAAGCAGGAAGTAAAAAGGAACTCACCTTGTGGTATAACCGGCAAGAGAGAAAGCCTTTGAGCTCCAGACTGTTTCAGAGAGAATCCTTGATAATCCATGATATGGCGTTTCATCACGGCAGTATTTAGTTTAGACAGTAGCTGCTGGGTCCCGCATGAGCTCAGCCCCCACCTTTTTTATTTATCTTTTATCAATTTAAAAAAAAAAAAGCTTTATACCCAAAAGCACTTTTGAAACAGGAATTGAAATGGGGGGATATGAGGCATGGCTAGAATGGTTGATCTGTTTGGTATTTTCAGCAAAACACTTCATAGATGTTTTTTATATATTTGTATATATATCTGAGATCTATGCTATTGCCTAAAAATAGCATGATAGGTGACCTTTAAGTTAGCAATAATGAGTTATAAAATAAAGAAATAAAGATATACAAATAACCGTCTTTTTACAGCTCAGGACACAAAGACATTTCATAAAATAAAATACATCTGTATGCTGGCACCTCTTTAGCTTTCTCCTCCTCCTCCTCCACCTGCTCCCTCAGCACGCTGCATGTGTTCTGCAGAGAGTCGGCCTGCTCTTCCGTCTTCTCCAGAGCACGGACCACAGATCTCAGGTTTTCCTGAAAACACAACAAGACATCATGTAACACAATAACAGACATTTACTCATTTATATTTCAGATAAATTAATGCACTGAAATACCCAAACAGTATGTATTTTCAAGGCAGATGGACGACATTGCTTAAAGGTTTATTGCATATAGGACTGAAGCTTACAATTATCTTCATAAATGATGTGATTATTTATTCCATAATCAATTTATAATTTAGTCAATTGATAGCCACAACCTATTTAAAAATGACCCTCCTTGCATATCCCAGTGAGGTAAACTAGATTAGATATCAAGAGCTGAACATGTTTTGCTTTTTTAATTCTTTAATAAATAACTTGTAATGCTGTCCATGTATTTCCAATCAAACATATACATCAACTAATAGTTTCAGCACCAACTGAAATGTAAATTAAATTAAGGTTTACATTTTTAAAATATTCCAGCCTCTTCACCAGATTCCAGTGTTTCTCACCTCCATTGTGCTCAGGGTCTTCTTCCCCACCCCTGACTTCTTGGCCTCCTCTTGGTGGCTCTGAGAAAAACACTCATTTTGTTTCTGCACTGGAACTTTGAGCTCTGCACATTTAGCAATAAACCTAAAAAAAAGTTAGGGAAATATGTAAGCACCTGTAATTACAAGATAATTACCAGGCACATGAAATTCATTTTTATCCTTATTTCAGAATAATTTCTCACCTGCTTTTAATTATGTTTAGATGTTCCCGGCTCTCTTTCTTCTCTTTCCGCCTCAAAGCAATAGTTTCTCTGGGAAAACAAGACAAGAAGATAAAGATGTTGACCATTTATTCTGCTGTATTTTAAATGCCTCATAGTCTTTAGGGGGAAATGGCTGGCTTCAATTATTATTATAGCTATATTACATTATATTACATGTTACTTGTTAGACGCTTTTATCCAAAGCGACTTACATACTCATTACTGTGGGCGATCCCCACAGGAGCAATTTGAGGTGAAGTGTCTAACGACATGCTGACTGCAGTAGGGTTTGAACCGGTGCTCCCCTGATCCGAACACCAACGCAGTAGACCACTGCGCCACAGCCTCCCCTAGCTATATATTTTTAAGCTGATACCTATCCCACCTTTATCAATATTTGAAAGTTTAAAAAACCTAATGACAATTAATCAAATGGTCTGTGATCTCTGGCTAACAAATAATGTAAAAGGGGAATTCTTTTCTAAAAACCTCATAAATAGTTGGCATTTCTGTACTTAAATCTATTGTTAATCGAGTCGTCACTAGGCTTATTCTTCACCAATACTGACATGCCGGCAACAAACTGGCCCGTTTATCAATATAACTCTAGGCACAATAAATAAACAAAAAAATGTAAAGTTAAAATATGTCTCAGACTGTAAACCATAACTGATAACATCTATAATTGATTGTGTAATTACATTACATGTCACTTGTTAGACGCCTTTATCCAAAGCGACTTACATACTCAATACTGTGGGCAATCCCCACAGGAGCAATTTGAGGTGAAGTGTCTTGCCCAGTGACACAACGACATGCTGAGTGCAGTGGGGTTTGAACCTGAGACCCCCCTACCCACTGCGCCACACGCCTCCCAATTCAATCAATAGTTTTTCTACATGTATACCTTACAAAATGGCCCGAGTCTATATACCGAAAATAAGAAAATACTACTTTTTAAGGGTAACACTCAGGAGTAGTAAGCTGTAAAACAACACAGTGAAACTCACAGTATGGACAAATCCATCATGTTTTCCAGAGCAATGATGGAGGATGCTGGCATCGACCTCCACTTTTCCTCTCCTTTGACTTTGTGAGGGACTGAAGGTGAGACCTCAGCTATTTCAGGACACAAACAGGAACAACACAATGACAAGAGAAAGTAACAACATTGCATTAGGCTTGTTTTGTGGGCTGAAACGTATTTATATTCAACATCTGAAGAGACATGACATCACATTGTGCTATGAAGGGTTTTGCTAACCTTTCCTCTTCTTGGCTGCTTTTGGCTGGGTGCTCTTGCCACTGGGCTTTGGGTCCTACACACACATTGTTGACGTTAACAGGAGACTGCTGACAGGAGCCAACATCAGCTGGAGTATTAACTGATCTTACCTGATTCTCTGCTGATTTCTGTTCCGTCCTCTCGTCAGGTTTTTTATTTTTCTTCATGTTAGGTGTTTTTGTAGCGGCCTGGTTAGAGCCTCTTACAGGCTTCATCTCTGCTAACGTGAGCTAGCTTAGATCACGATGAAGTGAATGTAAAGCTAATGTAACGTTATCTGTTATAGCGTCTGGCTAGGCTAACGTAAATAACAATGGCAACATTAAAAAGAAGTTCCCTTGTTGGACAAATGAATACCTAATACTTGATATACAACTTTATACAAATGAAATCGTAAACTGGACTTGTTGTCATCAGCTGAGGCACTTTATCGCGCTGCTGTTTTCGAACAGGTTAGCACGTAATGCGCATGCGTCAATAGTGTGCTTTCTCTCCCCACAGTCAAGACTGACAGGCAGCTATTCATCTAAGGCTAAGAAGTCATGGCCAAACACAACATTTGAAGGCATCATATTCACACTAGAATTATTATTGTATGAATCATACAATGGCTAATACAGCAGACTTCTTTGAGAAAACAAAACCCACATGACAAAGGTCCCATCCCATCTCCTACATAGGAACAAGACACGTTTTTTTTTCAATTTGTATCTCTTTGAAATTGTCTTGGTCTTTTTGTTGTTATGTTTGTTTGTGATTGTTTTGACCCTTTTTGTAGTCATTTTGAGTTTTTTTGTGGTTTTTTTTTTTATTTCAACAGTGGTCATGAGTCTGCTTAAACGTCCTTAGTAGTTGTTGTATGTTTCTCTGCGGTCATTTAGAATCTTTTCCTGGTTGTAACATGTCTCTTTGAGTGACCTTTTGTAGGTGAAGGACCAGTAGGTTCCTTCAGTAATCCATTTATGATCCCAGCATGGTCACAATGTCAAACGCCTATTAAGTTAACGCTGGGCATAATAAACACAATGCTGCAGTGTATTGAAAACATTGTATGTTTGAAGAATGTTTTCATTAGCTTCTCTGAACACATGAACAAACACTATGGAGGGATTTATTGGCTGTTTGAATCTAAAAAGTTTATAATTATAACAACGATAAGAAAGATGAGTTTTGCTTTAATTTCTCAGACAGCAGGTTCATGCAGAGTTGTTGCAATATATAAATGTTGATATTGACTTAGCTAAACCATCTCTGAATACCAGATAAGTGTAAAATATTATTAGATATTAATGCTCCCTGCTCAAAATAGATTTAAAATTGTGCCAAATATAATTATCATGCATATATCTTACTCCATATACACCATTTACATTATTCCAGCAAGATAGCAATTGGAATTTCACATTCAGCCTTTAATTACTTGTTAAACCATAAATAAAAACGGGTATTTTTAGGTGACAGGAGATTTATTTTCACTTCCGTTTCACACCTTTTTTCAGCAGATTACACATAAAGAGCTTTAAATTCAAATTGACAAAATGCGATTGCATTATTTAGTTTATTTGTATTTTAAAGCAGGAAATTAAAGAAATATCCCTTAGACAAATGTTAAATCCACTAATACGTGTGTAAAAAAACAAAAATGAAAGAAGATTCCCAAAATGTACTGAATATTTAGGTCTGGATGGTAAACAGTATGACAGACACTGCAGCCACGTATGTCCCTCAGGTCTGTCACACCCTCCATGGGAGGTGAAATTTGCCTGCAAAGCGTCCGTTGTGGCACAGGTCTTTGGGGCTGAGCACTTTCCTGATCCCCAACATGTTGCCGAGCGTTATCTCCTTGAAGGTCCAGGGATTCTGGTTGTTCTGCTCCATATCAGCATGCTTCTTCTGAAAGGCTGCTAGGCTCGCTCTGCTAAAAACCTATAGGAAATCCACAAAACAAGGAACGGGTTGTTTTTAAGAATTTACTGATACACTCCCTTTGGCTTTTTGATACTTTATATGGATCCTCAAGTGTATTTATGCATGAATAATTTAAGCATTAAACAAAGAAAGCAACATTGTGTTTAAATGTTCTTTAAATTATCTCTGTAATCTTTTTAGGAGTCTTTTAGTATATAGATAAAACCCTATATGGACGGATCCCTTATCAAGATCTTCATTGAGGTTAGATTTATTGCAGACTTGTTGTATTTCTGCATTTGTTTTTAGCAAAGTATACCTAATCGACTGGCAGCTGTTTATATAAATAAAGTATCATTCACCAAAATATGCCTTTGAAAAAAGTGCACAAACAAAGTTAAGGGATATTTTGAAAGTGAATGTAAGAGTGTATGTCTGAAGTTCAGTATATACAGTATCAGTCATCTCACCTCGGCCTTGAAGGGTAGCTTTTGTGCCACTTCAGTCATGATACGCTGAATCTCTCCAAGCTCCACCTTTCCTCCGACTTCCACAATAAAGCGGCCGTAGCGCACAGGTGTCACGTATTGGTCGATGGCTCCCTTGCCCCCGCCCATGCGCATACCCAGACCTTTACGTGTGACAGGCTTATATGGGCCATTGACACGCCAACGGGCAAATGTAGTTTTGGGATCCATCTTGCGATTGATGGTTAGACGGATCATCTCTATGTGACCCCAATGAAGGTAGCCTCCTCCCATGGCCTGAGCATAAGAGAGACAGACAAGAGGGAGGTCACTTTTTCATGGTCTAAAACAAGTATGTATTATTCTCTTGGCATTAGGTGCATAAAATAATACAAATACACATGAGTATTGAGTACATGTTTTGCTATATAGTATTTGTTTTTAACTTTGCATAAGTATATAGTTACATCATTTTTGTGAAGAAGAAAGCTAAGTAAAAATAAACATTATTTTACATTGTATAATACGTTGAAATAAGTGCTATTAAGAACCTGCTTATACTGTATACAGTTACATAAGGTTAAATAATAAATTCAAGTAATACAATACTACAGGTTACATGATCTTCATATGCTTGAATGCCTTAAGCAGCTGCAGATATCAGCAGTCTCTTAACATTAAATCCACTCACCACAATAGCAAACTCTCCCTTAGTGAAGGCATTGGCTGTCGTCGCTGGGCCTTGGATATCCTTCAGATTCTTCATCTCTTTCTTGGCGTTTTTAAAGTTAGGCATCTTGTTCACAAACTTCAGTTTGCGTCTGTCTGGCAGCACCACATCTTTAGAGGAAAAAACAAGTGAGGAATTATGAACATTTTCATAGTGCATCAGGCATGCATGTCGATGTAAGATTTTAAAAGTCCAAAGACTGGAGCAAGGACAGACAAACTGTATGCATTATTGTGTAAACATAACAATGTCCTAATGTAGAAACTAAATGATTACCACTGTGGTCTGGAGGAATGTCACGTGTCTTCAGGCCAGCAGCCAGGACTTTCAGGTGGCCATGTAAAAGACCTGTGGGACAAACAGCAGATTACAGAACTGTCATTTATTACTGCTAATGTGCACTACTGCTCAGTTCACAGCCAAACCTCAGCCAGAGAGAGAAACTGTAGCAATTGTATTAGTTTTTCTCTGATATTTCCTATTTGAATAGAACAAGACCCATTGAAAGTAGTTATTTTTTTACTTTTAGATGTAACTGTGTCTAAATTGTGTAAAAGTAGACTGTTGTTAATATTGGTCCCCTTCATTCATCTCTAATGTATCTATGTACTGTAGGCCAACTGTTTTAAACCACAGTGAAAACTGTTTTCACTTTATAAATGTTTTAATATCTATATATATAAGTATAATTTGCTTTGCTCTGTGTTAGTAGTTGGTCGTGCCTTAATTATTGCTCTTCATTCTGATGCTCTACCTTTATGACTATAACACCTGTGCAAAAACTATGAGTTTAAAATATTGTATTCGCCTACTCTGAAATATAAAGCTTAAGTGCACATGCTTACGGACTATGTGAAACAAACCAATTGATATGCATATACACATGTCATGCCTAATAAAGACCATACATTAGCTTGTTTTGTTAACTTCTAACGCAATAAAGGAAGAATTAACACATGAACTGAGCTGACTTGTTACCTTGCTGGTGACCGTTCACTCGACACAAAGCAGTCAATCCGCCGACAGCAGCCTTTATGATGGAAAACATGATATCACCCTTTGAATGGACTCTATAAACACCAAACTGTCACTGTGTGTGGTCGATATAAGAGCATTATAAGGTGGTAACTCATTAAAGCATTGTTAACATCACGCTCTGTACAAGGTCGCTGCCATTGCTGTGATGCTTCTTCTTCTTTTGGTTTCAATGCAACCAATGTCTTAGTTGCATGTCGCCACCTGCTGTACGGAGTGTGTAACATGTCTTTATGATAACTAAATTAAAACAAAACCAACAAATATTAAAAACACTCAAATCCAAATACAATAGGGGTGACCTACTTGTTCAGCCTAGTATTACAAATCTGCTTTGATATGGAGTGACATGACACAGGAAAAAAAACCTTTAGATAGAGAATGCTGAATTTTCAATAAAATATTCATATAAAATGTAAAAGACACTAAAATCTAAAGGAATGTCGTCCAGTGCAGTATTACAATGATGCATTTATATGGAATCACTTAGTCACATGATACATTGAAGCTATTGTAAAAGCAAGACTTCTATATTGGAGTTTCAATAAAATGTTAAAATGAAAATACCCCCACTTATATCCAATTAAAAGATCTATGTCCTACTAGTCCAGTGTTGAAACACAATGCTGCATTGATTCAGATTCCCTTGTTCAAATGAAATAAAAACCTATTGAAGAAAAATAATACTTTAAAAATCACATCTAAACACCAGGGGAATACTTTTTAGGTGTGAAATTGAAACACCATAAGTTTCATGTTTATTAAAATGGGACGGATTTACAGTTTGTACACTCCATCCACATTGGCATTGATTTAGAAAGCAACAAGTACAAATGCAGTATATGCATACAAGTATACATATATTTATAAAATACAATAGTATTTTTTCTTTTAATGATTTGATGTCATGGTTAGGATGCTTTTTGAGCAAGCTACACTGACATTGTCCGGATAGAAGGATGCTGTGCATAAGCTGTGAGTTGCTGTCAAAGAAAGTGAGTCAAGCCAAAAAAGAATTACAATACTTCGATCTCCATGTTAGAAAAATAGTCCCATGAGTGCACAAAGTTCCCTCACAGAAATGTGTTGCAATTACAAGAGGCTAGAATCAATAGCACAGGCAGCAGAGAAACAAGAAATACCTGTAAATTAATTCAAATATAAAAGACGCACTTATGTTCTTCTGGTCTTTGCTTCTGTTGAAAACTTGTTTAAGCAATGTTTAACAATCGGGGTTCATGGAGACTTGTTTTTGGAAGTACCAATATTCTCTTTTTCAGAGCAAATTTGAATGAAACCCTTGTATAAAGTGTGTAGCGAGTAAGGATTCCTTTTCACATTCGACTGTCAATATTGCTATTTTAATAACTGTGTTTGCCAGAGTTGTAAACCTCTCGTTATAAGCAATTCCATGCAGCCTGAGATCATTCAATATAAACCCTTTGCAAATGAGTAGAGATGTAGCAAGATGTTGTCGGTGCATCAAAGCCATGTTTTGTGTTTTCTTAATTTTCAAACATAAGTAAGTGAATCAGTTTGTTGCATTGCAATACAATGTATTATGAGACAGCAGTTTCATTTAGTCATCGCCTTTGACTAAATCGCCTTTGTTAGGAATGTGGTAGAAATGCATCCTTATCCATAGCACCTGCTATACACGATACTTGTAATCACTGATTGGACCACCAGGGGTTGTGGTAATAGATTGTGATCTGAAGTAGAATAATAAAAGATGGATCAGGTTTGAAGTATTTGTTCCAAACAGCTTAATATATTTCTCGTGTTTTGTTTCACTCTTATAAAAAGCACTTTCAGGGCATATTGAGTAATGATAAAGAACAACATTAAGTCATTTCCATTAGGTTCCACCTGTAACTCATTTGATTTAAACATAACTGCCTTCTTGGGTTCAAATACTTGTTTACGGTGTAAATAAAAAAACTGTACATCTCTTACATCACAATATGTGAGTAGTTAACATATATTATTAGCCCACAGGTTGTAATGAAGTAGATTCATTACAACGATCTCACATTATACAAATGTAAATGTTTGGAACAAATTACCTCCCAGCCCTTTCCTGAAGAGAAGTCAGAATAACAGATATCTGTAATTGGACTTTCTAATTATTATTACATTTCGCCTCTGGTTGACATTTGTTTTGTGGTTGACAGGATTTAAAATGAACTATCTTTATCACTTAGTACATGAGCCAATCAAACACAATATATCTACGGTATGAAATCAGGCGAGTGGTTAATATCCCTCTTGATTTATTTCATTTGTAACTTCAAAATAGACAAAATGTATGAAGCTTGATTTCACATGATTAGATGATATTTTTCCAACCTACTGACATATTATTGGTAAAGATTTTTTGGTTGGCATAAGCGGGCTGTTCTGAGGGTCCTTGAAGCAGTTTGAGTGATGATTTCACTGTTGTTGCTCCACACGCGACAAGGTTCAAAGTCCCCGGATCAAACTGTTGAACTGAAACACTGCGAGTCCAACGTCCAGGGGGAAATAAAGCAGCAGGGAGACCAGATCACAGAGAGTAAAAGACAGCCAGAGACTCTGTTTGCATCAGCACTGAAGGTTGTAGTATTTGACATTAAAACGATGCAATGTGCAAGTTAGGACAATATTAATACAATACCCAAATGAGGGGATTCGACCACAACTGTAAGAGTGGTAATAATATGCATGCTTCAGAAATATTTGGAACAGGTTTCAAATATTGTGTGTTCTGTAGTTCACCGGGACCGCCCTGAAGTCCACGGATAAGCACGGACTGCTGTTGTTCCTAACTTCAGACAGTGTGGTACAATTGCAGCACGGGAATAAATAGAAGAAATCATCGGTTTCTCCCTTGCACTCTCACACACAGCTTTGTTTGTGTTTCTCATCATGTTCTGTGCTTTTGTTATCCCCCACAGTCCTCAGTACGTCCTGCTTTAGTGCCTCCGATCAGTCACATGGTAGCTTACAGGGTCAAGTCTCACGTGTGGTTACTGCTATTAGTTAACTGTCTCTTAGTGGGAGAGTCTCTTACTCTCTGGGCGACACAGTGTGTGTGGACAGGCGCTCCACCTGGCAGACACACCACGTCGGGCTCGCTGAAGGTGTTGTGGCACAGGTGGCATCCTTTCTTCTCAGACACAAAGATCGGTTTCTTCCGGTCTTTCAACTGAGGAGAAAGAAACACGAGGGCAGTGTTACAAAGCACGAATGAGCATAGAGTATATTCTTTTAAATGGTTGGCATTTTTGGGGGGGACCATGAGTAAAACCCTTTAATATGCAGCTTTTCTTTAGTTGTTTATTTATAATTGTTTGGTTGACTCAGGATTGATAAATGAGTTATTCATATTGTGACAATAAAACATTAACTAAATAAAAAACCATAGCCGGTAAAAAAATCACATTTCAAAAGTATGATTAAGTATTTGACTGAGTTTAATGTTTTTGGGTATTGTCATGTGTTCCTCACCCTGTCGTGGAGCAGTTGGAGGTTTTCGGACTGGGCGAGCCCCACGGCGATCTGCGCGGTGCGGCCGGCGTGCATGCTGGCCCTGACGGCTCGGCCCAGGAAGGGCCGCAGCAGCTGCAGGGACCAGCCCTCAGGGAGCATGCGCAGCACACGGACTGCATCGAACACCTCGCCATGGCGATTCAGGAGATCCACTGCCGCCATCTCCAGCTCTCCACCCCCTGCTGCTGCCTGGGACTTTCCAGGAAGGCTCCGGTCTAGATACACCTCCAGGAGCAGGTGAAAGAGCTGCTGTTGGTATGCAGAATCCCGACAACAAGAGGCCCAGACGCAGAAGGCCTCAGCGGACGAGAAGTCTTTGAGCTTGTGCACCAATATGTGCAGAGCTTTGCCATTCTCCTCCAGCTTACCATGTAGTGTTGCACGCTCCAGCAGCAGCTGTTCACAGTTCTCCATCTTACCTAAAGAGAGCAGGAGGAAAGGAAACATTAACAACACCTGCATGTGAACTCTCATTGAGACCTACTGTATCACATCTTTCTCTAAATGATTTTCCACCTTTCCACCTCGAAGCAGCACTAAGCCTGCATAGCATTTCTGATTCCACAACTGTCAAACTATATGTGTTAGATGTACATTAATATGTGCAGACTGCAGAGCGTTGTCATTCTCAAGCTAAACATCCTCACATTACGTCAAACTTTACACAAACATGGAGACATTAAAATATGTCCGTGTTGAGGCATCTTCCGAGCTGTGGCTCACCTAGAAGGAACTGTGCCTGGTAAAGGTTGGACTCCCTGAGCAGAGCCTGGAGCCGCTCTCTCGCTCTGCTGAGGCGCTCTTCATCTGCTGGCGCCTCCGACAGCAGCGACAGAACTCTCTCCAGGTACAACACGGCCAGGTGAGTGTGGAACTTCTCTTTCTGCAGATACAAATATGAGAGAAAACTATCTGAGTTCAATAGGAAAGCAGATACACTAAAGAATAAAAACAATTTTCAGATAAAACCTTGATCAAGAGCGTTTTCTAATAAGCTTACTTGAAAGACAATGAAAGATGGGCTCAAAAGTGCAGCATTACCTACAACTTGAATCCTCACAATCGTATGCCTTCGCCAACCAATCAGGTTGCAGTTTACATCCATGTCTGTCCAAAATGTCATCATGTTTTATTTAATTAGCATACAAATTAACGAGTAATGACCTAAACTTGTTTTTGAGGTTTTGACCACCAGTTCCTTATCCATCCATCTTTGAGCCCAGGAGGGCCTTTGTGGTCAATTTGAAGAAATTCCCCCAAGGCTTTGCTGACGCATTGCATCGATAAGAATGGGATAGACTGACTAAACCAAAAAAAGCCCATTGTTGTGGGCAGTGCAAGGCCTAAAAAGAAAAAACTATGTTTGGACATTAACAGGATCCACCTTTGTAACCATCAATAAATCAGGAGAATCGGTTTCAAATTAAGTTTTAAAAGCACATACAAAAATTCCTCCTTCCAGTACTTATGTGTCGCAGTACTGCAGTGATGAGCCAGGTAGAAATGAATGATGTACATGTTCTTTACCGAATTGTAAGTCAAGGGAAAGTGAGCCACTGTGACAAGTTTCATATTTAGAATGTGGTCAATAGAGAGTCTGTTTCAGTTCATGTAAATATAATAATAATGCAACTCAGTACTTTAGAGAAGTGCTACTGCTTGGGAACTCATCTAATGCTGCTTGCTAGCCTGCAGAAACCCTCATTTGGATCAGCATCGCTTGCACATATTTTGTGTATATTGCTCAAGGAGAAAGCCAACCACTTGTTGACACGTGATCTACGATGTATCCTAGGATCTAGGATATGTTTGTAATCATTTGGAATGTACCTTTATCTTTCTCTCCAGCACCAGGTGTTCCAGGAAGAGAAGCAGCGCCTGGCTGTGCTTCCCCAGATATGTGATGGCCTCCTCAGGGTTCAGCTCCGTCACATCCTTACTGACAGGCCTCTTAGTGAAGATGTGGACACCTATCTGTGAACACAAACGAAGGTTAGAAATAACCAGGCATGAAGGAGAAAGCATGCAGAATACCAGTGATACAAGTATTGTATTACAAACATTTGGAAGTGTATCTATACAATCCACACATAAATGGAGTTGTATATCGGTACCAGCGACGTGCAGTCAGGGGAGGCAGAGCCTCACCTGTCATACTCCAATATGACAGGAAAAAAAACTAAACAAAATAATAATAATAAAATGTCTCCACTGATCTGTGTTGTAAACGTGATTTCTGTATGATTCCAATCGCTTTTTATAGTCAAAATACATGGGAGCGATGAGGAGTGAGGCAGGGACGAGCTCTGCCTCACGTAACCCCACAGAAACTGGCTGGAGCGCGGGCACTAATTTAGCTCAAATATGAGATGGTAACAGGCATGCGCTTAGTGCCCGCGCTCCAGCCAGTTACTGGGGGGTAAGGTGAGGCCCAGATGAGATCTGCCTCACCTCAGAAACTGGCTGGAGTGCGGGCACTAAGCGCATGCCTGTTACCATCTCACTGTAGGTAGATTGTAGATCCCCTTATTACATGTATCCGCCCCATCCATAGTCTCTAAAATAACTTATTTCACGTATATATGATATTTAGGCTCGCTGGTCTCATCATACAACGGCAATGAAAAGCACCAGGGGAGGCAGCAATAACCTCTGCCGCACTGAAGGGGGCGCAAGTGAGCCCACAGGTTCTTGTTGCTACTGTTATTCTACGCAAAAAAGATCTTTGTCTAGAAGTAGGGATGCTCCGATCGCCAATTTCGGGGCCGATCGCTGGAATCAGTATCGGCCGATACCGATCGCATCGAGTGGGCGGGGCCTAAATTCTCTCTCTCTCTCTCTCTCTCTCTCTCTCTCTCTCTCTCTCTCTCTCTCTCTCTCTCTCTCTCTCTCTCTCTCTCTCTCTCTCTCTCTCTCTCTCTCTCTCTCTCTCTCTCTCTCTCTCAGTCAGTCAGTCAGTCAGTCAGTCAGTCAGTCAGTCAGTCAGTCAGTCAGTCAGTCAGTCAGTCACTCATGCAGCTCACTGATCCAGTAATGAGTGACCCGACAGTGAAGAATAAATATATTTATAACTAGTTTAGCTTGTTCCAGAGGTAGATAAAATAGCTAAGTGTGTTAGGTCTAACTCTCGTGTGTTTCGCTCCGCTTACCGGTCCGGCGGGCGGAGCTGCAGGATTTCTGCTTCACACACGTTGCATTCCGCTATTTTACTGTATTTTTCAGACATCTTAAAATAATGCCAGACCGGTGAAGCCATTTTGGCGAGCTTGTTTTGCCGCACACAGAGAAAAGTGTCATGTATTTTATGTCATGCGATCGGCTCTCGCGATCGGCATGTTTAGAGAGCACCGATCGATCGGTAGAGAGTGAGTATCGGCCGATCTCGATCGGAGCATCCCTATCTAGAAGGATAGGCAAATGGACATTGTATTGAAAATTGGATCTTACTAAGAGAGAACAATCCAATATTTAAATGAAACTAAAAATGTTAAAAATCCTTTTGTTGAACGGCCTGTTTAAAATTAATCGAAACATCAGACTAAAAAGGCTTTTGAAAATAACAGAATATTCCGATTATTGTCAAAATATAATATTTGTAAATCTGACTCTGAAAGAGTCAGTGCCTCACCAGCCATGAACCTCACCGCACGTCACTGATCGGTACATATAAGGGTGCTAAATGAGCACTTTTTTAAGGAACTGAAAAAAACAAAAACTGATCACATCTCTGCTGCCATCCTGACTCCATTGTTTTGCATTCGAATAATGTGGACAATGGAGAAATTATACTTGTTTACATTTTTACAATGAATAATAGAATGATCCTTGAGGTCATCTAAAGTCCTGGTGACGTACCGTGGGATCTTTAGCCAAGGCCCAGTCTGCATGCTTCCACACGAGGTCCGGGTTGGAGCAGGAGCAGAGGAAGTCCACGATGTACTCATAGAGGCCGGACCTGGTGGAGTCCTGCAGATCCCCGTCTACAACGCGGATCCACAGCTGTCAGAAAAGAAGAGGGGATTCGTTAAATATCTACAAAATGGTGGCACTGATTCCTTCAGAAGACTCATTTTAGGTGCACATACCTGAAGTGCTGCAGAATCCTGACTATTGTAATGATAGAGAAGCCCAAGTGCAAAATATCTACAAGAGGAAAAAAGACAGTGAGTATAGCAAAGGCTATTTCTGTACAACATATGAAATTAGCTGGACTAAACTGGATACCGTTGTAAATGGGATGGTTCAATATCAAAATGTAATGGGATGTAACGATACCAAAAACTCACGGTACGATAATATCGCGATAACAAGTCCACGGTACGGTACGGTATTGAATAATAAAGGGGAAAGAAAAAAAAGTTTACTCGGAAAATGTTTCTTTATTACATAACAAATCTGATTTGTACAGCATTTTAGTAGGATAGCATTTTAAAGTGTCAAAAACAAAGTGACAGTAACAGACTGGAACAAGAAAACCAGTGTTTTTGTACCTATAGTACTACCAAACAAAGTAGGCATTTTCTTTGTGCCACTGCATCTCACTGCTCTGGAAAAAACTCTCTCGCTTGGTAGGCTACTGATGTTGCTGGGACAGCAGTGGTCGCGTTAACCGAATATTTTATTTAACAATGACGGAAAAATCTGAAAGCAGTCATTTTGACAGATTAGAACAAACTCGGAACAGCGCCAACGTTTCCCCGCAGCGAGGCTCTGGTGTTATGCCGTGTTATGCTGCCCTCCAAAAGGAAATGATATAGTTTCCAAACCGTACTTTGCCGTACAGATCAATACATGTCTGGGAGGTTTTGCTTTACGCTGTGCGCGCTCCCGCGAGGTGCATGCACACACGGCATAACACCGCCACCCCCGTTGACAGTTCACGAGCGTGCTCTCTCTCTCTGTTCAGACCCGACGGGTAATAAGGGATTATGATGGACATTTTACGATCCTGTCTGTCAAATTGACGGACAGCGAAAAAGTCTAACGCCACCTCAGTGGGACGGAGAGATATGCTTTGGCCATGAGTGACAGCAGTGGGTCAAGCTGTGCATTGTCTCTCCACCACTTCAAAAACAATACAGTTTTTGCCAAGAAGGTGAGGCTTATTGACAGGGCGAGATATAAATATACTGTTGGTACTTGTCAATGTCTCTAGGTGTGTAAATGTAGCCCTGTAAATAGATGTCCTTTTGTGTTCTGTTGTTTTATGTTCATGTTGTAACCTACTTGCTGCCATGTTGGACAGGTCTCTCTTGAAAAAGAGATCGATGATCTCAATGGGACCACCTGGTTAAATAAAGGTTTAAAACAAAAAAAAGTGTTTTTAAAAAAAAATGTTTAAATGAATTTTTGTTTTTAAATCGCGGTAGATTTTGTCAGTCTCACGACGGTGTTGAGACGTTTATTTACCGCGATATTCGGTATATCGTTACATCCCTAATATCAAATCATTACATTGTCTTTACCTTAAGGGATATTTATCCATCTAAAATGTGTTGGGTGACGGTGGAATAAATAGTTATGATATTTGATTGCTGTTTCAGATGAATTGTAAGTATATGAGCCCATCTACACATGTGAAGGGCCTAAACTAATTAAAATGTCTGCGTTATAATACAGGCCTTTCCTTTGCGTTTTGAAATAAATTACATAAACTTATCTTAAAAGTAAGAGCACGAAACCAGAATGATTGGAAACACACTTGTGATATTTCTCCAGCCACGGGACGCTGTCTGCTAGCAGGCAGGCGTTGTCTGAAGCTAGCAGGTCGAGGAGGCTGTCGTGGTCCTGTTCAGCGTACAGCTTCAGCAGAGCCGTGTCCACGTCCTCTCTGCAGCCATTGGCCACCTCTGTGCTTCGTACCTGTGTTCGGAGAGAATTCAAAACAATGGGTACGGATGTAGAAATACATGGACTACTGAGACGTGAACTCTCTCCATTATAACATGCATATACATCTTTTTTTATCATTCCATTTACCTCTCCCAAATAACTGATGAGGAATTTCTTGCATCGCAGCACTTTCTCCTGGTCGCCCTGTGCCAGGTGGTTCAGGTCTGCAAACTCGTGAAGAGGAGGGTGGCAGCGTGTGAAGGAAGAGGAAGCTGGCAGCAGCAGAGGGTAGAGAGAGATCAGCTCCCGAACGTCCAGCTGACCCTTCCTGAGAATATTAGTGAACAATAAATCAAGGATTAAGTCTAAAAGCAGGGAACTACAGGAACTAGAACGCAGTAATAGAAGGAAGATCATTCCTCATAGCTGCACAATCTTTAATATCTGTTGTGATAGAAAAGGATATTTCAATGGGTATTTGATATCACTTAAAATAAAACACATAAGGATATTTTTCAGGAAAACATTGGACCTAAATGGTTCTTGAGTTGTCACAACAGAGCAGTTTAAGAAACACCAGAGTCTGACTCTCACCTGAAGTGTTCCTTTGCTTCCAGAAACTGAAGCTGGCCAAACTGTATGAACCCTGCCTGCTGGAGGATCCTTTTGTGCAAAATCTGTAGAAAGTGATAATATATGAGACAATCGTTTTTTTACTTTAAAAAATATGGTCAATAATGTAACAGTTTACATTGAAGGTCACAGTCCAGGCAAAGCTATCATATTTTCATTCATTTCTTGTAATATCAAAATCATGGAAGGGCATTCCAATCACACATAAGAACATTTCAGCCATAGATTCAAAGCAACACACTACCTGGAACTTGTCTTTGGGGATATTTTGCTGTGCTCCTTCTGTGAGGATGAGCGCCTCCTCCACTCTGTGACTGGCCAGTAGGTCCTGGATCTGTCTCTCAAGAGGCAGCGGGACCAGCACGTACACGGCCTTAGTGGACGCCAGAATGACCTTTCCTAAAACAAACAACACCCACAGGTCAACACTTCCACACTCTCAAACCAACAGCTGCTGATAAGCACTATGACATCACACCAATTGGCTTATTTAAATAAACCCAACACACTCTATTTGATTTTGAATCCCATAGCTCTTACACTTATTTAGCTCTGGAAAGAGCCAGCTTCAGTTAAATGTTGGTTGTTGAAATGAAATATTCTATGTAATGGAATCAAGACAGCACCGCACAGCTCTATCCAGCTAAGCAGTGACACTTTCCATCCCTGGTCTATTTAATAACAGAGGCTATTTTCCAATTTCAAACGATGAAGCATTTGACAATCAAAGTCCAAATGTATTTCCATTCTCTATAATCAATATGTGATGGGCAAATTAGAATAAAAAATGAATTGTCTCTAGTGAGCGGTGAGAAATCTGACAAATTGCTTCATGTGATGTCACTCAGGTATAAACAGCATTCTGGATGAATGGAGTTAGAAAGAAGTGAGACCTCTGTTGGTGCTCCTAATCTCTGCCTGACCTACATTAGCAGCTACTAGCATAAAACACCCAAATCTCTGAATGAAGATAATTGGTCGAGTTTTCCTTTAAAACCATGTATATAGTTTGTTTGATTAGACAACGTAGGTGTCCAATATGTGAGGATACCTTCAAAGTCTTGCAGAATGTGTCCATCCCTGAAGGAAAGGGTTTGTTTTAGTTGTTGGTCCAGCATGCTGTGGATTGTGATGAAGCTTTCATCCAAAGCCACCACGTACGGAAAACTCACGGCAGCACCAATCACGCTCTCCGACCAGTTGACTGGAGCTCGCTGAGATACTCCTTCTGCATTGGCAAACATCCCTGGGAGAGGATTCAGAGAAACAGTTTGAGAAACAACAGGGAAAGGTCATGCAAACACTTGTTTCAAAGTTAAAAATAAATCATTTTCAAAACAATTTACCAGCAGTTGCAAACAGGCTGAGACAAATTTGGAACTGTTCGATGCAACGATTGAGTAGACTGTTACAAATGGGTACATCAAATGTATGAAAAACTGCCAATGATTTGATTTATGTTTTATTTTAAAACCTGGTGACTCATCAGTTTTTTCTGCCTTTGTGAAGCCCTTTGTAACCGGGATTTAAAAATATGTGATTGTATTAATATCACAGTCATACAGGTAAAAGGATGATGGAAAACCAGTAAAGAAAGTAAGACTTACAACTGATTTTTAAGTACACAAATGTATGGACATTCAGATTGTTGTTGGTACTTCCTTGTTATGAAAAAAAGTTTTCTATTTATAATTATTCCATAAAAGTGACTTAAAAATGGTATGCTAAAATTCCAAGCACTATCCACTATCGTCTCTTTTGTTGTTTATAGCTTCTCTACAAAAACGCAATGCAGCAAATATTTACAACCTTTGTAAATTACGTCTGGTAATAAGTAACATCAAAGCCTTTTCCTCTGAGGGGACTGAATGAATCCTTTAAAAGACCTTTTCTTGTGCTGACTCACCCAGACCACCTGGTGCTGCTAAGAGGAACTCCTCCCTTCCGATCCTCTTCACAATGGGTCTCCTGTCCTCGCTGTTGTAAGGGAAGAGGTCTTGGGAGGCTCCTGTGTTGTAGTTCAGAATCATGTACTGTGTAGCGAGGGCCAGGCACAGGAAGTAACCGTCCACACTGACAGCACAGGGCTGCTCAGGGGTGGTCACCTCTTTGACCAGCTGCACTCTGTCCTCATACACCATGTAAATCTGCACCGTCCGTTTCTTGGAGGAGATC
The DNA here is from genome assembly GCF_902827115.2 of Pseudochaenichthys georgianus. NCBI lineage: Eukaryota > Metazoa > Chordata > Actinopteri > Perciformes > Channichthyidae > Pseudochaenichthys > Pseudochaenichthys georgianus. Next base: position 31,369,741 of record NC_047505.1, on the reverse strand, counting down.
ACACCCATTTCCACACAGAATGGATCCCCGTTCACCGGGTTCTCGTTAACGCAGAACGCTGTCACTCCTCTGATCTTGGCTCCGCCTCCAGCTGCCGACGGCACGGTCTCCAGTGTCACCATGTCGACAAGGAACACAATCCCATCGCAGAGCACAATCAGACGCTCTAAGGCGGAGGCGGCACGCAGCTCAGCAACGGGTTTCTTGAGGCCTAGATATTTGTGCAGCAGCTTCCGCGCCGAGTAGGTCAGTTTCCCTTTGGAGGAAGTGACCTCGTCCAGCAGGAAGTGGTGGATGAAGCAGTCGTTGGTGCCCATGTACAAGTGCTTTCCACAGCATTCGATGCACTCGATGTTGATGCGAGCCTTGTCCCCCATGAGGAGATCTCTCTCCACAGCGGGGACAAGCTCAAACGCCTTCACACTCATCTCCGTCACGGCATCTACACTGGAAGACACAAAAGAGACAGGCTTCAACACAACAGACTTATTAAATAATCAAAATGATACTGCAAAACGTCACAAATAAATCACTGGCTATATATTACTGTTTAAAAATAGGATAGACTGCAGCAACGGTGTGTCCCTCACTCACAACACACTACTTGAAGACAGAAAAGGGCTCTTGTAAATTGTGTCAAATATTTCTTACAATGTTTTGGTATTTTAAAGATCTAACAAGTTATTGACCAAATTAAAAATGCAAAGAGCTGTGCTGCCTTCTATAACCTTTACAGACAATCTGGCACTTATTATTATAGATATGAATACATGTTTTAAAAGTAGGACTTTGGCAATGCTTAGTCTTTGTTGAGAACTTAACATCCACATATTAAAGTGTTTTGTGTTTGTGTATAGCTTATCTTCTTCTGACACGTGAAAATATATGTGCTTGTTTTCTGTTTTGCTCTTCCTTGCCCTGCAATGCAAGTAGAGGGCTGGGCTTTGGGGTGTGATACTTGAATAGTACAAATACTTCTTAAGACTTACCCCCATGTTCATAAATATTATGTGTTATGTTCATTTTACAAGACTATTTATTTCCTTAGTTTGTTAAAAGGTATCTGTAATGTGTCATTTTATGGTAACAAGCTCCTTTACTACCATTGTATAGCTAACTCACCTCCTTACACAAATATTCTGTTATATCTTAAATATAAGTCAGTCATATTTCCAAGCCAGTTCTTTAAAAAAAAACATTAGCTAAAACACTTTTCTCATGTAACGTAAGGTTGCTGGAGTGGTGACAGCAGCTAATATTGTTAACGCTAGCTAGCGACAAATCCATGGAGGCTAACGACAGTAGCAAAAGACAAAGTTCAATGTTTAGCACTGGCTGTCTGTGGGAAGAATGTTTGGTTTACGTTTGGGAGAGTTAACTTAAACATGTGAAGAAGACTTGGACGTATAGGTATTATTTTAGATTTCTGTCCGAGATAGCTAGGCTAACGTTAGCTTATATAGACCAGTGATTTCAATGCTAGCTGGCTAATTAACACTTAGCACAGCTATATGTTGTATGTGGCTAAAGGAGGGGCTTTCATAATGTGTCTCATTGGGTGACTGTCCAAAGAAAAAGCTCCCGAGATTAGTTTCCAACCAGCCTGCCCTCCCTGGAAAAGATTATCCCTCCCTGGTTCCTGTTAGCATACCTACCGCTACAGACAGCGCTCAGTACGGCAGGCCGGATCAACACCAACAGGCTCACCACTCCACAAACAGCCGCCCCGGCATAAATGTACAGTCAGACATTACTGCCATGGTGCTCTGGTCGGCACCGCAGCGACAAACGTAAAATACAGCTTGAATTGGGAGCGTTCAGGTCTTCCTTGTCCACTGTAAAACACCGCCCATTTGCACTGAAAGTCCTGCTGGCTGCAGGTGATGCTGGCCGTTTCTCAATCTCGAGGATACTGGCTTCCAAGCCAATATTTCAAGGATGCTACGTCATCTAGTGCCGCCGAAGGACTGTTCCAATCTCCAGCATACTTGGAATTCCACCGAGGCCACGTCCTTGGTTTGGGGGAAATTTCGGGCTGCACATGGGTAGACTTCGCATCCTTAAAATCCCCACAATGCTTTGCGCACGGTCCAATTTCTAAAACCCTTGCGGAGAATGGCTGAACCGACGCAGCACACATTTAAATGTAAGTATGTAGTGGCGTAGAACATGTAAATATGTTACTTTGTTAGCACCAACAATGTGTTCCGTGAAAGTAAAGCAAGTTCATAATTAGATAGACATCGTGAGGTATTTATTTTCGGTACAGTTTATGTTGAAACCGTTAGACAGAGTGGCACACTTGTTAGCCTGTTCCATTCTTCTTCGTTTTCCGAAGCCGTGGCTTGGAAGTATACTTGCTTCGTTTCTGAAGGAAGTGACTTGGAAGTACACGACTACCAAGCCAGCATCCTCGCGATTGAGAAACGGCCCGTGATTCCCCTGCTACACAGGGTGCGTTCATGATCGAGAAAAGTTGTTAGATTTCTTAATACTTTTCAAACTGATTTCTAAAATATTTCATAGTAAAGTCAATAATATTCAATGAAAGACAGAGGTGGTTATAGATGGATGAAGTGTTCATTTATAATTATTATTACATATTTATTTGTATTATTTTTTATAATTTTGCAAGGTATTGTGGGAATTTCCCCAAGAGACCGATTAAACTTTACAATAGTCATAAATTATCTTTTATCATTATGACTAAAAGGGATTTACAATTTCTGAGGGTAATTCAAGATAAAAGAAGTGGAGTTAAAAGGTACCATGTTTGAATGAATACATTTTGTCAACATAATAAAATACAGAAACAACATTTCAGTGCACTTTTAAGCCTACATTATCGCATAGACTGATATATCCTATACTCCCCTTCAACATTGACTGTCCTGGTTTCAGCAGTGTTTTAGAGGAACTATTGAAATGTAAAATGTGCATGTACATATGAATATCAATGTACATATTGATTCATCACTACACATTTTCCAGTAATATTAATCAGGCGGCGGCCAATGTAAGAAATAAAATAAGTAGTCCATAAATCATATTATATCAATTGATAGAAAATAAATGGTCAACTATATTAATAATTGTTTCATGTTTAATCACATATGTAAACATAAGCTTAAAGTTTAGCTTTTTGCATGATTCTTCGGTATGTCAATTCAATGTAATCAGTGATAAGTCGAAGAAATATTTATGAAACTTAATCATATTAAATATTCCAACAATAATAATAATACTGTGACTTGTGTAACCTTACCTCAAATACTCTTTATTGCTCGGTATACATTTATTTAAATGTTTTTAATGTTTGAGCTCTCCAACAAACTGGAAGAAAAAAATGACAGTGAAAGGTCAAACTGTCACTGAACGCACCTCGGCCGCTTTTCACCCAGGATGCACCTGTCCAACTGAACTGTCTGAGAAAAGCCATTTTGTTGTGCTAGCTAGCTAACGCTATGTGGGTAAAGAAAGCCACTAAAAATATGGGTATGTTACATCAACGCTAACTCTGTCGTTTTTCCTTGTTTCTTTACCGGCGCAGTGATATACCTCTGTAAGTAGACAGCACTGGCATGGACTAACGTTATCCGGAAAACAAGCTGAAGTGTTTAGAAGAAGACGGTAGCTGGTAGCTAAAGTGTGCTGCAGTTTCACATAACACACTGTTAGCTAACATTAGATATCTGTTTACTTCACCTACGATAGTTATGTTTTTTTTGTTGTTGATTGATTTACGTTAGTCAGTGTGTGTGTGTGTTTGTAAATGTGTTTTTAAATACACTTCGGCTGCCCACCAAAGACAACTGGTTCAACAAAGAGTCTGTGACAGTGAGTAATAAACAGGCGACTGGACTATCAAACAGTAACTAAAAAAGAAAATAAGCATACAGCGTTGAACCCTCACGCCAATCTGATAATGGCAGAGGACACCCGACAGGACAAGAGGGCCAGCTTCTCGGCCCTGACGGAGCACAACACCAACGGGATGGCCCGGAGCTCCGCCGTGGCCTCCAGCAAGAGTGGCGCTTCAAAGAAATTAGTGATCAAGAATTTCAAAGGTACTGTCCCTGGTCGTTTTCACCTTCTTTACCTAACAGCGTCACTTCATATCTTTTATAATACTGAGCGTGTAACTTTTAGATGATGCTGTCAAACAAAGTTGGGCACATATTGTTATGTTTTTTTTACCCAAAATGGTCTGATTAGAGCAATTTCAAAATTTGCCCAAATTGGGATCAGTAAAGTACCATCTTATCTTATGTCCGATTTTAATAGGCTTTGATTTTGTAACCACACATCTCCTAGTCATTTATTTTTCTCGATTCATTTATTTATTTGGCGTCGCAACTTCTGTTTGTCCCATCAGATTTTAGGACGCATTGGGTGTAGTAGACTAATTCAGTTATTAATAAAATAATATAATAAATAAGACTTTGATAATGTGACGTTTTATGTTTTTCTTTCTCTTTTTTTTACCCACATAACAAATACATACACATGTACCTGTTACAATGACTGTGCATCTTTTTGGCTGCTATTGATAGATTAAATAGTAATTTTGCGCAATCATTTGACAACTTGTGATAGGATGCCATTGTTATTGTTTTTGTTTATCAACTAATAATTGTGACAGAGATTTATAGCTAACAATCAGTTACTTTTAATACAGGCAGCCGAGCATTTCTTTAGGACTACATATGTGAAAACTTCTACTGAACAACTTATGTACTATTTATTAAACAAAAAGTCACAAAATAAAGCACTATACTTCTGTACCTTTTGCCATTCAAAATAAGTATTTACTTTCTCACCTGGCCCACAGTATGTGGTGTAGGCCTTGGTTTATTGTCCGTTATCCCAAAAATGACAATTAAAAACATTTTTTTTAAAAAGCTTGTGGTTTTACAAACCTGCAACTTATCATGTTTGGTTAATCACGTGAAACCATGTTTTAAGATGCAAATATATTTGTTATTTTCACTATATGCTTCCTTTTATCTTCTTTGGCAATATCTAATTTGTATTCATTAACATTGTTGCTTTTTTCTCTCCAACAGACAGGCCAAAATTAGCCGAGAACTACACCGAGGATACATGGCTGAAGCTACGAGATGCAGTGGGAGCCATCCAGAACAGCACCTCTATCAAGTACAATCTGGAGGAGCTCTATCAGGTAGCTACAACTACAATTTCTACATATCAAAAGTGCTACTCATCATTTGCAATAAATTACCAAGAATAGCTTTAAATCAAGAAATAATGTGACAAACATTAACTTTTTTTTTCTGCTCTTGTTTCTCTCCCTTGTCTCTCTGTCTTGAAGGCGGTAGAAAACCTGTGTTCGTATAAAGTCTCCCCCACGCTGTACAAGCAGCTACGGCAAGTGTGTGAAGATCATGTGCAGGCTCAGATCAAACAGTTTAGAGAATATCCTTTTTTTGTGAACAGACACACAACGCAAGCCATGTGTTGAAGCTGTGAAAACATTTTGAATCATGATGCATTGTGTCACTGAGTCTCTCCTGGCAGTTAGTATCTTATCTCAAAACTTTGGAAATCAAACTGCATTTGGCCTGTTCTCAGCCCTGTTGAATACTGCGCTGCAGAAATGTTCATTTAGTAATCCTCTTCAGATCAAGCAGCCCATGACTCATAAGAGAGGACAGTTGGACCAGCCTTTACTTACTGTAGTGATTTAAGCCAAAATGCAGTGCTAATGTGTATCACAAACTTGTAGCTTTATTTGTACATGTATGAGATTTAACAGATGGCTTTCAACTTAATTTAGAAAGTGTTGGCTCTCCTGTTACACCTCAGGTGTTGTTGCAGTCTTTCCTCACAAGAGGTCAACATACAACAAGTTTGACAGCTTTATAATCCTAAACAAAAGGGCTGTTTGTCTGTTATAGGCAAAGCACTTACAGGACCTTTTCATTAATGTAATCAATAATCATATATTTCATTTGTAAAAAATAACGGTTTTTAGACTCTGTATTTAGGTGGACTTAATTTATGCTCCCCCCTCTAATAAGACCTACAGAATGTTCAGTAAAGAGCAAAAAGATTGCTTTTACCTAACTTGAACCCCAAATCTTTTTTGAGCAAATAAGTGAGATAAATGGATTATGTCATGCTTGCTAACAAAAGGATACTTTGAACGTGTGTGAAGGTTTTTCCTTAACATGGAGCTCACAGAGTCTTTGGACAACCTTTCCTTCCTGAAGCGAATGAATCGCTGCTGGCAGGATCACTGCAGGCAAACTGTAAGTGTGATGTTTGACAAACATGCATATCAAGACGGTTTGAGTAAGAAAGTTTCCTTTAAGACTCTTGTTTTTCTTTTTATAGATAATGATCCGAAGTATCTTTCTCTTCCTGGATCGTACCTATGTGCTTCAGAACTCCCTACTGCCCTCCATCTGGTAAAGCTACAGTTTATGCAAACATGCTTTTTTTATTCTTTCTGTCAAGTTGTATTAGGAGGCTAATGCTATGATTTCTACCATGCAGGGACACTGGGTTGGAACTGTTTCGTACCCACATTGTGAGTGACAGCGGGGTTCAGAAACGGACAGTAGACGGCATCTTGGAGCAGATAGAACTGGAGCGGAACGGAGAGACAGTCGACCGGAGTCTGATCAGGAGTCTGCTGGGCATGCTGTCGGACCTGCAGGTACCTATGCCCCTGGTTCATTACTAACAAACCAGTTGACTTGAGTTTATGTCATTGTTTTTACACCCAGAAACTTTCTATCTTTTGTTCAGGTTTACAAAGATTCCTTTGAGGAGAGGTTTTTGATCGAGACCAATCGTCTGTACGCTGCAGAGGGACAGCGGCTGATGCAGCAGAGAGATGTGAGTGGGAGGATTCATGGGTATTTGATGTATTGATCACTAATCCGTCACACACTTGATGCTATCGCATGCAACTGCTCTGAATCTTCATGTTTATGTGTCCAGGTGCCTGAGTACCTGCACCACGTGGCTCGTCGGCTGGAGGAGGAGAACGATCGAATCATGAGCTACCTCGACCAGAGCACTCAGTAATTTGTCTTTAAATGTTTAACTCTCTAAATTCCATAATTAACACTTTTTAATAAAAAACAACAATGCATGTGCATACCAAGAGAAACAAGTAAAAAGAACATAAATAACCATTTATTATCATTTCTTCCCAAACATTAACACAGGGTAAACCTATAATACAATACCATTACGGCCCTACACACGGCGGCGTGCGTTGCCGCTTCAACGCTTCTGCCCATTCACTTTGAATGGGGTGACACCATGCTTCGCCGAACTGCATTGTGGGAGCAAAACGTAGCTTTTCTCGCGGTGCTCGCTGCATAAGTGGAGCAATGTTCTACTTTTGAAGCTTTGACGGAGGCGTCAGCCAATCGAATCATATGCCAGTACAAGCTCTAGCCAATCAAACCGCGTGCTTGTGTGTCTGGGGCGGGAGATTCATGTGATTGGTTGTTGGTCGAGTTTCAGCCCCCCCCCCCCGCCGACAAGCGACAACGCACGCCGCCGTGTGTAGGGGCCGTTAGGGGCCTCTGTAAATAGATAAATAAGAGCCTGGTGTTTTTAAATGTACTTTTTGTAGACAAATGGTTCATTATAGTGTTTGCTTACATTTCTAATACAGAGCCCTATGTTAAATTCCCTTAACATCTTCTTTGTCATTCTTTTTACTATTATCCGTTTGTTTGATTTTTAATAACCCACATTAGTAAAGCATGTGTATAGCTCTAATTGTCTACTAATGGTCAAATCCACACTATTCAGAGGTTACAGCTTTGTTTATTATTCTTAAGTCCACAAATAGTTAAGAAACTTAACCTGGAAAAGTTGCTATGCAAAAATGTCATTTTATTGAATGAATAAATGGACAAACCTTTCATGTATGCGTTTATTATATCTTTTTGATACATGTTCTCTCTTTTTCCCACGTACCTTGCAGGAAACCACTTATCAGCTGTGTTGAGAAACAACTTTTAGGAGAACACATGACTGCAATGCTACAAAAAGGTACGTCTCCGTTCCTGCACTTACACATCCATCCCTTTTGAAATCTGTGAATTAAGTGTTGTTAATGTGAAATTGCTAAAATGCTGTAACATTTTCCATATGGACATAACATAATAGTGCAATTTGTTTTATTCCAGGACTGAGCACCATGCTGGATGGGAATCGTGTGACTGAGCTGTGCCTCCTCTACCAGCTCTTCAGCAAGGTGAAGGGCGGACTCCCCACACTGCTGCAGTTCTGGAGGGATTACATTAAGGTAAACATACTTACCTCATACACACAAAGCATTACTATCAAGACAAACATGGTCTGAGAGATGCATTTGCACATTGATGAATCTGTCCCTGGTCTCAGTCCTTCGGTGGAGAGATTGTCTGCACTCCAGAGAAAGACAAGGACATGGTGCAAGACCTGCTGGACTTCAAAGACAAGATGGACAACGTTGCCCAGAACTGCTTTGCGCGGAATGAGGGATTCATCAACGCCATGAAGGAGGCCTTCGAGACCTTCATCAACAAGAGGCCCAACAAACCCGCTGAACTTATTGGTGAGTCAGGCAAATGAATGACATGGCAGTTGTTACTCATAAACATACCTTTTCATTAGGTTTCCTTAGTTATAGCCTGTAATAATATATTGCTTCCCATCCAGCTAAATATGTGGACTCTAAGTTGAGAGCGGGGAACAAAGAGGCTACAGAGGAAGAGCTGGAGAGAATCCTGGATAAGATAATGATAATCTTCCGTTTCATACACGGTCAGTTTCACTTCCGTCGTCAATGCTGGCTATGAACCACTATGAAGCGTTTAACACTGTGATAAGAGCTTTTTATCTGTGTTGTCTTTTGCTCCAGGAAAAGATGTGTTTGAGGCTTTTTATAAGAAGGACTTGGCCAAGCGTCTGCTGGTTGGAAAGAGTGCTTCTGTTGACGCTGAAAAGTCCATGCTCTCCAAGCTCAAACATGGTGAGTCGAAAGGCTGTTCTTTGTCTTAAATATATATAAATGATTGTCCGTTGAGTGTCTTTCATGGCATTTAGAGCATGCAGCCACTGTGTCAGAGAGCTTGGGAGTAGAGCTGACAAACTGAAGACAATGTCAGATAATCACCGATAATGATTTGAATGCATGGTTCTAGTTACCTGCCAGTTATTAGGCTTCGTGGCATGGTTTCATACTTTTCTGGGATAGTCTGTTATCTCATTGAAGTCAAAAACGAAATGAAAATCTGCTCAAAGATTGTAGGTCAACCCCTTGAGGAACGTTATGACTCATGATATTAATGCAGGTGTCCAACGCTGTATTGAACTCCAATCATGTCCTGAACGGCAAATAAAAACATCACATTATTGGAGATGCATGGTTATACTAAAATTAGACAGTTTAATCCAAGATCAGATGTCGGGTCTTGAATGTATTGTCTGCTATGATGATAAACATTTTAGGTATTTGTATTTGTTATTTTCGTCTTACATATTTTGTGTTTGTTCAATGGCGCTGCTGTGGTGCAACAACATGTTTAGACTTTATCTGATCATGAAGTTTCATTCTCACTATGATCATTGTCAACATGACGAGCGCTCATGTGTGGGTGTGAGAATGATTCAATGTTTTGTGGTTTTGACTTCCTCCAGAGTGCGGAGCAGCCTTCACCAGCAAGCTGGAGGGGATGTTCAAGGACATGGAACTGTCCAAAGACATCATGATCCAGTTCAAACAGGTACTCCACATAAATACCAATATTAGCAGAATACAAATATTGATGCCGTATTTCAGTATCTGTATGCATTCTGAGTGTCATTAAATGCCTTTTGACATGCACTATTATAAAATGTATGATTCTTCTGCTCAGCATATGCAGAACCAGAGCGAGCCGAGCAACATCGAACTCACTGTGAACATCCTCACTATGGGCTACTGGCCTTCATACATACCCATGGAGGTCCACTTGCCCCCAGAGGTACGCACGTCTTTGTTGGGGTTCCTTAATGTGCACTCTGTGCTCAGTCTGACAAAAACACTGAAGCGTCTAGCGAAGCAGTTTTCTATTTTGTTTGTGAACTACAGTTTGAGCAGCAGACTATTTGTTTAAACAATATTTAGCCTTTCATCTGTTCTATTTTAGTGTGATGGTTTATTAAAGTAGTTATTTGGGAAACACTTCATTTTCATGCACAAAATAATCAGTTTAGCCCACGTTCTCCTAAAAATATTCCTGCTAAGCTGCTTACATGGCTAATGGAATTAATATTTCACTTATTTTCCTGTTTACATGCAACCATCAAAATACTCACCACTTATTTTCTAAGTTTTAAGCATATCCATCTTGTCCATCTTAACCAAAAAATGCTTAATTTGAATGCCTAATTCATAACATTACATTATATGCTGTATATAAAACCCATAACAAATTCAGAATATTGTCATATTCAGAGCAATAGTTGTAAACAACATGAAATCTGGTTTCACAGAGTTGTACTATTGTGTCTTCAAACTGATGATCTCTTAGCAGAGTCATCACCTGATCCCTAACAGACTCTCTCTTTGTGTTTGTGCAGATGGTGAAACTCCAGGAGGTGTTCAAGTTGTTCTACCTGGGGAAGCACAGTGGGAGGAAGCTGCAGTGGCAGCCCACACTGGGCCACGCTGTACTAAAGGCAGAGTTTAAGGAGGTACGGGCATAATGCACACAGAAAGAGGAAGGGCTTGGGAAAGCCTCTGATTCACACTTCAAATCATTCCTTTTTGCCACAGGGGAAGAAAGAGCTGCAGGTGTCGCTGTTCCAGACGCTGGTGCTGCTGATGTTCAATGAGGGAGAGGAATTCAGCGTGGATGAGATCCGCACTGCCACAGGCATAGGTTAAACACGTCTTCAAACATGTAGTTCAACTATTCTGTTGTGTGAGAGGGGCCTGGTGTCACAGACTGTCTCTTGTCCTGCACAGAGGAGGGAGAGCTCAGGCGGACGCTGCAGTCCCTGGCCTGCGGAAAGGCTCGCGTCCTCAACAAGAACCCTCGAGGGAAGGACGTGGAGGACGGAGACCGCTTCAATTTCAACAATGATTTCAAACATAAACTGTTCCGCATCAAGATCAACCAGATCCAGATGAAGGAAACGGTAAAACATCGTTCTTTCTTTTGATGTTTTGACATATGGATGTTAGTAGCAAAGAAAGCTTGACGCTGTTCTTGCAATGTATGTTTTTCTATGCAGAAGGATGGTTTAATCCATATGTACGCATTGTTCTTACAGGTAGAGGAGCAGGTAAGCACCACAGAGCGCGTCTTTCAAGACAGGCAGTATCAGATCGATGCAGCTGTGGTGCGCATCATGAAGATGAGGAAGACCCTCAGTCACAACCTCCTGGTGTCAGAGCTCTACAACCAGCTCAAGTTCCCCGTAAAGGTGAACACTCCTAAGCTTCTTCTTATTCTTTGAATTTATAACTGATTTCTATAATGTTGTATGAAAACACATTATTACCTGCGTATAGCATGGTTTAATTATATTTATGAGCACTGATGGATATTGTTAAAACGAGGTATAAGCATTTACTTGAAATGGGCATTTGGGGACTGAGGAGAATGAAAAATATTGACAACGTTTTGTGTTTTGCATAGATGTAATGTTTCTTTCACTCAATACACTATTGCTATACAAATGGGACCAGCCCTTTTTAAAGTACTATGATACTTGTGCCTTGTTACTCATTCTAAAATATTTTATATTATGAATATTTATAAGTGTTTTAACTTAATTTTGACATCTATTTAAGCTCATTGTAAGTCAAATCCATGGTACAATCATTGAGTCATTTAACTGTTACCTTTCTAGATATTTTTTATACTCTCACACACACTCACACACACACACACACACACACACACACACACACACACACACACACACACACACACACAAAGCTCATAATTGACTTTCTTTCCTGTCTGCAGCCGGGCGATCTGAAGAAGCGGATCGAGTCGCTCATAGACAGAGACTACATGGAGCGTGACAAGGAGACTCCTAACCAGTATCACTATGTTGCCTGAAGGGATACAGCTGTTACTGCCATGCTTTCCTCAGAGCAAGCGTACAGCTGGCCCCCCTAAACACAGCATAACGGCCCTCCAGCCACCCGACTCTCCTCTGGTGCCCATCTTCCCCTCCATCCAGGATCCTGGACACATCGTCCCGATCACACAGAGCTCCAGAGAGACGAGAGACACTTGGCTGTACCGTTCCCACTCTGCGTTACCTTTAGTGGCTCGGGGTTGGGGGAGTGGCCCGGGTTGTTGATGGTTGGTTTATGTGACTTACAAATCTGCTAATGCAAAACTCAACTGAAAATGATTGGCACTTTCCTCTGTTTTTGTTTCGTTTTTTCCCTCCCAGGATTTTGATTTGTTTCCCCCTCTCCATCACGCTGTTCTAAAATCACTTATTTTCTACTATAGTTGGTTTGTCTTGAGTTTTAAGTTTATATTGTTTTTTTTGTTCAAGGCGGTCCCCTTGCGTAATCTGCTGAGTGTAAACCTGGTTGGTTGGTATGGCAGAGAAACAGCTGTTAAGGACAAAAAAAGACTTAAGAAGATTAAATGGGTCAGACGTGTTTGGGTATGAGGGGAGGGTTTGTTGCTCAGAAGCTAAACAACATGCAAGCAGGCCACTTGGGTATTTCTTTGGGTATCTTCTATGTTCTGACCAAAATGTCCAAATGTCATGTGCTGACGTTTTTGTAGATCAGATTGTATTACGTGTAAGAGTGAGACAAAGTGAACCTGAATAAATGGATATTTAATGATTCAATTCATAATTTGTAGATAAATAGCTAGTAGTAGTGTTGATATTTTCTTTATTTGAATACATGTCTTCCATCTTGCCTCTTTTCAGCTTGATCATGCTACATAGCTCAGTGTGGGAACAGTGTGCAACTCATTCAGTCCAATATGATTTCATCAAATGGTGAATCTTGATTACAACAAAACAATGTCCAATGGGATCAGAGCAGATGGGCTTTAATGTATCAAGAATCTTGTCTTGTAGGCGCCATTGAGGTTTGCAGTTTAAGTATCAAAACATTGACATTACTTAGATCAGAAGTCATTTAAACACCACAACACTATAATGTCCTTTTCCGGGCCTTGTATCACTCCCTAAATCATACAAGTACGTTTTCCATTCTCTTTCCAATCAGTTTTGAGTTATCTTCAAATCATTTTTGATTCAAAGGCACTAGGGTTTTAGTTTTCTGATAAACGAGCCATTCGGGATTTTGATATCTAAGTTAAGGGAAGATGGAAATGAAAGTATATTTCTTAATACTTTCACGGCAGGGAATGTACAGCTTTTTATATATCACTTAGAAATAGATATTAAATCAATGATAAATTGTTGTCTGACATTCAAGTTGAACTATGCAGGGAGATTTTAGCATGGCCCTGATAAGTCTTGTGCAGCAGCATAAAGCAGCCTCTGCGTTCCTTCTAGGGTTTGCACACCCTCGTGAATTGATGATGTTGTCAGCTGACTTCCCACCACACATGCAGCCTGCACAGGGTCTGTCTGGACTCACATGCTGACTTCCTATGTTGTAATCTTGACGTTGTTCTTCAGATGATACAGGATGTGTAATATAGCTGATATCTTGCATGGCATGCTAAAGTGTATTTTCCCATTTCCATACCTTTAACCAGGCAGCTATTGTATTAACAATGTTGTGCTTTGGTATGCGTTTGTTTGAAAGTGTCAGAAAGAGAAGGCAAACAAACCAAAGTAAAATGTTGTCCTGAAATTGTTTTGGTGTTTCCCCTCGTCCTCCCTCATTATTATATTTGTTAGCCTTGGCACATGTAGCTTGTGTGAGTTCCACGAAGGAGAAGTGTAAAATTATTCCTGGAAGTGCACTATTTGTCTCATGTTTCTCTTTACACCCACTCGTCATTATGTACACAGATATGTAACTTCTTATTTAGTCGTGTTTTTCAAACGCAGTATAGTAAACAATGCATTACACTGTTACTCTCTGTGGACTACATTTGTGACGTTCATGTAAATGGGGCCGAAAACAGTTTATTAGGACTGCCTTTGATAGAGCTCGTGAAAGAAAGAGGAGAGGGGGGTGGCTCACGTGACTGGGTGGGTGGCTCTTACTGCTACCAGTTCACATGACGATTGACGAGACATGGTTTATTCAGTCTGTGTGGCTGTATGACCGACAGCTAAACGCGTTTACCGAGAGAATACCAGCAGGACGTGCTTTAGGATTACTAAACAACGGGTTCCTGCATCTTTGGACAGCAGATACACGCAAACAACAACAACAACAACAGTGACGCCTCGCTTTAAGCGCTCCGTCAAGTCAAGTGCAGTACGTCGCGTAGACCCACCTGCGCCCGCAGCGCCGACACAACACCACCTTTGTGTGCTCGACGCCATCTATTACCCAGGAAAGAAAGAGAGGAGAACTGTGACCGGAAAAGATGAGAGTCTATTACTCTTCCGCCGTGCTTATCATCGCCTGGCTTGCGGTTTTAGGTGAGTTTTATATGTAACAAAACACAACATAACCATTGTCTGTTGTGGTGTCCGTTAGTGACAACATGAAGCTCAATGCTAAACGTTCCATCAGTCGATTAATCGAATGGATGGAAACTTTTGTATCGATTGATCAAATTCTAGTTACAACTTCTCAACATGGGACCCCTTTCATTATAACACTATAAGAGTATGAACTGATGGTCAGACACAGTGGTGGAAGAAATATCCAGATGCATTTGAGTAAAAGTGCCAATACATTATTGTCAAAATACTTCCTGCATTCAAAAGGTTACTTAAGTAATAGTGCAAAAGTATTACCAGAAAAATGTACTTAAAGTATAAATATTAACAGTTATCATTGTGCAGAAAAATGTGTTTATAATATAAAAGATTTTTAAATAATTTGACTTTTTTGTGACTTAAAAAGACCAAAACTATTTGAAGATGTCACTTTGGACAATTCTTTCGATATTTGATAAATTAGTTGACAATTGACAAAATAAACTATCCTGACGAAATTCAGAAGAATGATGATTGACAATGTAAATAAATAGAAAAATGATCCTCAGTATGTTGTAGTAGCAACAGGTATATCTAGTAATATGTGTATACTATATAAGGTTGGCTAGTAATGAGGCAAGGACAAAAGTCTTAAACTACCAGCATTGGATGTAGAAATGTTCTATATTCATTCATGACTTGACTTATAATATAATAAGGGACCTCATAGTGTCAGCAAGTAACCAGTTAAAAAAGACACATCCCTCCTAGTTTAAGCAAAAACTGATTGATGGATCCACTGCCCTTTACATTTTCATGTAGCTCCCTGTCGTAAAATAATCCAAAGGTCATCTTTCCTCATGTAGCAATGGCAAAACAGTCCCTGGATTTATTTCACTCGATTCTGATATATCAGCCAGGTGTTGTGGACCAGCAGGCTGGCCTCTTTGTTGTGCCATTTGAGAGCTTCACAGGACCTCTATATGGCTTTGTGTTGCACACACAGCCCAGCAGAGGCCTACTGACAGTGTTGGTTTATGACCTTTTAATTGGCCTGACACACACGCACACAAACACAATGCTGACACATGAAAACAGGCCAGTGAAGTTGTTCAGTAGTTGCAGTATTGAGTATTGTAATACTCAAAAACGGACCATCGGATGTAGTTGGGCGTTCCGTTTAGATGTTTCCACAGCCCCTCCTGACGCAGCATTTCTTCGATACAAGCAGCAGAGTCAAGTCACTTTCTGTTTTGTTATCCTCTCCACGCCGACTGTCTATTGCTGCTCTCTGCAGCTTGATACGTTGAACACGCAGCCGCTCTCTGCAGCTTGATACTTTGAACACGCAGCCGCTCTCTGCAGCTTGATACTTTGAACACGCAGCCGCTCTCTGCAGCTTGATACTTTGAACACGCAGCCGCTCTCTGCAGCTTGATACTTTGAACACGCAGCCGCTCTCTGCAGCTTGATACTTTGAACACGCAGCCGCTCTCACCTCATGATCAGTTTGCAGTGTTGTGTAAACCCATTGCTGTGTGTTTACAGGGTGAACAGAGGGGTGACATCAGGGTCAAGTTTCAGCAAAGTAGCAGCAGAGGGAGTGTGTGATTTACAGAGAGCCTCACAGGACTGAAGCACAGGCTTTTACCATAGTGATCAATACATTTGGAAAAGCTCATGTTAAAAGGAAGTGAGGGAAAGGATATGAGATAAATAAAATGTGTAAAAAATAGATCTCAGTCAGTCCGCTCAGTAATAAGTGAGTAGTGAGATAGATTTATTGAGTTTATGGCCTACAAGACATATTCTCAATAGATCTATCTACTGTAGGCCTGTCACAATACATGTTTTAATTATAGATACAATTGTTAATGTTTACTGAGTGCAATTTTTGTAGATTAAGCCAGAGGATTCATCTTATTTATTGTTCTGGTTGTCTGGTTTCATCCATTTTATTTTCTCAATTTATAAAAAAAGAAATTGTTATTCAATAAAAATAAATTCACTTTGAAAGGCTATTCATGCAATATAATATTATTACATTATCATTACATCAGTGGCATACAATTTCAAAAATATTGTTCAGCACAATTACTAAAATAAAAGAACATGCGCTGTTTAAAAGTGAACCAAAAGCAGTCATACATCAACCACAAACTGCCTTCACTTCTCGCTAGACCTTCTGGGAAGTCTGAACATTGGGAAACTAGTGTATTGTGTTGCAACAATATGTTTGAGAATCCCAACCAACATCACACACCCATACGCACGTAACAGTGAGTTGGCCGATTCCAAGGCATGAAGGCAATACCATGCTAATGACTCAGGTGACGTGTGTGTGTGTGTGTGTGTGTGTGTGTGTGTGTGTGTGTGTGTGTGTGTGTGTGTGTGTGTGTGTGTGTGTGTGTGTGTGTGTGTGTGTGTGTGTGTGTGTGTGTGTGTGTGTGTGTGTGTGTGTGTGTGTGTGTGTGTGTGTGTGTGTGTGTGTGTGTGTGTGTGTGTGTGTGTGTGTGTGTGTGTGTGTGTGTGTGTGTGTGTTGTCTGCTGACCCCTGATGGTGTCTGTGGGAACTACTTTATTGTTTATGTAGGGCATGGCACCATGTAACACTGGTTATGTTGTAATAATCGTCATTGCCATAATTTGTTATTCTTTAAGTCAAATATAAATGCAGATAATGAATACAATTCAGGTCACATTGTGGATTAATAATTTGTGGTTTGCAAAATAAAAAATCTATACATGTTGTTTATCATTGTGGCATGTTTGTAGTTTAACGAAAATCTGACACTCGAGTAGTATCACTAAGTTGTATATTTATCCAGAATAAAGGAGGAAGACAGCTGAAAATAAGTATTTTCTTTAGTATGGAGAATACACATTCCATGGTTACATCCAGATGTGCCGTACCACTGGGTCGAGGACAAAGCGACCCATATTTCCAATGTTATAGCCCAAGAGATGCACAAGCGGTAATTAAGTCTATTATTGACCTTTTGACATTTGTCAAAGTGTTTGTGCAGTGTAATATTAAAGTGTTAGAAATGTTTTAAATATTTGTGACGAGAATAGTTCTGTTGCTCTTAATTGGGGGTAGCATTGAGAAATAAAGAAATGGGTACTAGTCGAGGGTCGGACTGGTTCAATGTTTATTGCAAAACGTATTGAAATTAACTTATTGCACATATTAAACCTGGAACTAACTAAGCTTAAATTATTGCCTATAAAAACAACACTAAACATTAAATAATCAGTTGCATTCATTTCTTATGGCTCTATCTGCAGCTTTTCCAGTCATTTCTTTTGATTACATTTTTCCACAGGCCAACAACAGCTTCAAAAAAACTATTTCCCTCAAAAAAACAAACGTGCCCTGTTGTCGCAAGAAGAAAGAGTGCAGAAAGAAACATTGAAACTCAGTTTGCTGCTCTGTGATGCTAGTTCAAGCAGATACTTGGCATCTCATCTTGGGTGCAAGTTCATCAATGTTTGGGCTCAGGCTCTGAGCTGAGGAAACCCTCAGGATTGAGTGAAGGTGTGCGTGCAATATACCGGCGGGCCAGATCTAATAGTAATTCAAAATGATCCTGCGGGCCGAAATTCAATCCACTAAGGTCCTGATTTGGCCCCCGGGCCTTGAGTTTGACATATGTGGTTTAAGACATTGAAGAATCGTGTCCTTATGCATTTTCACGAATACATGCACCAACCCAGGTATGAATTAAACTGTGTCTTCTGTATGCCTAATCGTCACTGTTGGCCTCCCTGTTCTCCTCCAAAGGTTGCATTCAGGCTGTTACCCTTGAAGTGAAGGAAGGGAACTCCACCTGCATTAAGGCTGAGCTCTCTGCATCCTTCTCTGTCACATACACCACCTCCAGCAGCACAGTACGTACAGTGAACAACACAGTATAATCATTTCCCAAAGCTTTAATATTGATTACCTTGATATGTATCTGATTGTAAACTTGGGTTCTCTTTCCTCAGAGAACCGTGCAGTTCCCTCTTCCCAACTCCACCACGGT
This sequence comes from Pseudochaenichthys georgianus, assembly GCF_902827115.2. Taxonomy (NCBI): domain Eukaryota; kingdom Metazoa; phylum Chordata; class Actinopteri; order Perciformes; family Channichthyidae; genus Pseudochaenichthys; species Pseudochaenichthys georgianus. The sequence goes on along the minus strand of NC_047505.1, from coordinate 31,351,136 downwards.
GGATACAGCCAGCAGCTCCTGTGGCACAGAGGAAAGCTCCCCGTGGCTGGTGGCCGTGTTCGGGCCCGGCCACGCGCTCGGGCTGAGCTTTTCGACCAATGGGAGCCTGTACAGTGTGGCTAACCTGACGCTGCAGTACAACCTCAGCGACACTTCTACCTTTCCTGATGCCAACAGCTCAGGTGAGAAAAACATGTCAACAAAACGTCCAGCGCAGTGCAGTTTGTGTGGTGTGGTAAAATGTATGCGATCCTTGTGTTGACAATACAATTCACACCATATTTTAATATATGAAGTAAGTGAAGAAAATGTTTTATTTATGGTGAAAAAAAAGGAGCAAAAGTGTGTGCTTATATTTTCTGCAACTAGCAAGTTTATACACATTTTAAGCCTCCTAGTGAATTTACATTAAAACAACATATGCAGTTATACCCTCAGGCACCATATTGATTTCTTATGTTTGATTTTGTCCCAGTTGTAATCACTGTGGTATCAGCTTCAGTTGGGATCTCGGCGACGCTCAACACCACCTACCACTGCGTGAGCCCCTCCACTTTTGCAGTAGGTGGAGCGACTGTCACTTTCTCTGACATGAGGCTGGAGGCGTACATGCCAGGAAACGAGCTGAGTCCAACAGGTACCACTGGGAGGGATTGTGGGTTATTCTGACCTGCTTCTTGATGGTGGATTACACATTTCTTTATAATTTGTTTCCTCACAGAAAGCATATGCATGGCAGATCCGACCAGCTCTACAGCTCCACCTACCACTGCCGGAACAACAACAACCGCAGCTCCAGCCCCAACCCCCCCAGGAACACCTGAGCGAGGCACCTACTTTGTGAACAAGGGCAACGGCACCCAGTGTCTCCTGGCCCAAATGGGACTGCAGCTCAACTTCACCTATTTCTCTCGTTCTCAGAATAAGGTAACAGTTAGCTTCACAAGCAACACAATAAACATGTTGTCTGGCGAGTTGATGAAGAATGGCCGCTGAGAGCACAATGGAGTGCGCACCATTCGCACCTGTCAGTTTTAGCCAGAGAGCCACTTCCATCTCCTGAATGCAATGAAGTGACAGAAAAGGGGGAGATAATGTTAGCCCAGGATTGAGAACGGATTACTGGTTATTACATCCTTAATGGTGTATCTCCCCTATTATATATTTTGATAAGAACAACATTTAACTTCCATGTATGCCGCCGAGTGCGTACTTTTGTAGAGACAGCAACAAATCTAGCACTTTAACTGCGTCGAGTTTGAAGTGCTGATTTTTGTGAATCAAGGGCTTGGCGGTTTTAGTTTTAGTGCACATCATTTGGTTTTATTTGCAAAGGTTTAGAAACCTCCCCCCTTCAGTCTATTATGTATAATAACCTTCAAGTAAACAAAATGTATCTTTGTCTACTTTTCCAGACTGTCCAGGAATTATTAAACCTGACTCCCAATCTGACAACTTCATCAGGCTCATGTGAAGCCAGCAGTGCTTCCTTGGTTTTGACACAGGGGCAAATCACCACGCTCAACTTCACCTTTACTCTGGTAAGATCTTCCTGCGCCTGTTGAGCAGGTTGCTCTATAGTGTTTCCATTTGAGTGTGTGGATACACATTTTCTTTCATTCAAATTGTCTCCTCAGAACTCCACGAGCAAGAAGTACCACCTGAGTGGAATAACCCTGCTGGCTGACAGGGCTGATGCCATTGGTACGTCATTTGTCAGAGGCAACATGACTTTTTGTCTTGGCTCTGATTAGCTTAATTCAACTATGACTGATCTTTCCCTCTCCACAGCTCCCATCTCTGCCAGTAACAGCAGTCTGGACTACCTGCGCAGCACCCTGGGACGCTCCTACATGTGCAACGCAGAGCAGACTCTGGCTGTGGTGCCAAGCTTTTCTCTCAACACATTCAGACTGCAGGTCCAGCCATTTCAAGTCACCACTGACCAGTTTGATACAGGTACAAATACTTTGTGTAACCATCCCTGCTGAGGTGATGGCCTTGTTTGTTAGGAGGAGTAGGTTGCCCTCTGCAAAGTGCCATTTCACAGATGTACCGCAGACCACTGCAGTTAACATAGACATGTTGGAAGAAGAAGTACGCATATTTAACAGAAAACTCCTTTCTTACAGTGAGAATATAAGAGTTGGATGAGAAGATTAAAACCACCAATGTCTGTGAAAATAAAAATAAATAAAGCATGTAACCACTTATAATCACGACTTTAGGGACAACTTAAGGGACTGACATTGAAGTAGTATTCTCATCTAACTCTTGGCAGGAAAGTGAATTACCACATGCCACAAAATGTAAAGCTATTCTTCTAATCGTTTTTTTTGTTGCATTATGCTCATCCACACTGGTCGTTTTTCCAACTGGTGAAACAACCACTAAAAATCACAAAACCAGAACCATTTGAATATTGAGCATTGACTCAAGCACCCTCACTCAATTCAAGTTGCATTTCAATATTTAAAAAAGGCACTAGAAGTGGTCAAACATAATAATATATAGATCCAAAATTCTGCCATGTGACACAAACTTGTCCTGTTTGTCTCCAGCGGAGGAGTGTCAGATGGACCAGGACCTGATGCTCATCCCCATCATCGTCGGAGCAGCTCTGGCCGGCCTGGTGCTGATCGTCCTCATCGCTTATCTAATAGGAAGGAAGCGGAGCCATGCTGGATACCAGACCATCTGAGTGGACCCCTTCATTTCACTTCAGCCTGACAGACTGGGGGGGGGGGTGAACCAGCGTGTGAGAAAGAGCTAGTAATACACTGTGAACACGAGCATGACTGAATGAAAGCAGTTACTCTGGGGCGAGAGTGCATGTTTTTGCATATCCTATGTGACCTCTGGATATTTTTCTTTCACTTTCTCTGTGATGATGAGAAGCCAAAGACCTGCTAGTTTTAGACGGTGTGCAACTTGATGAGAATCACTGAGGGAGGCAGTTTGAATTTGTTGTGGCAAGTCCATTGTAAGCGGTTTTCTTTTGTTCCATTAAGTTCTAGGATTTGGTTGAATTGCTTGAACTGCTGGTTTTATCTGTCATTATTTATAAAACATCATGAAATACCACATACAAATAAAGAGGAATTTGTGTGCAAGTAAAAACATTTTTAAAGTTAGGTGGTGCTTATTATTTGTTAAAGCTTATGAGCTAAAGATAATCCTGCGCCAAGAAAAGGGAAAGCTCTTATTGTTTTCCAGCCATAATACTCCAGTGAAGAAGACTGTCCCCAAAGCGCACTGAGGCAGTTTCATTCTGATTATTAAACAGTTGGGTTATTGTTATGTGTAGAGCTGCTTTGTGTGAACAATGTGTTGTGGTTCGACACAGAGTGCGACTTTGTATTACTAAAATGTATTTAAAATCCCAAGTAAAAAGGTGCATGGATTATTTTTCCATTCTTGCTTTCCCCGACTCTCTCTTGAAAGATGTGTTAATATAAATTGTGATTTGATCTTTTATTTTTATAGAAAATGGTTTGATCTCGTTTTCTATTATGCATCCTACTGAAAGTTAATTAAAATCTTAAAACTCCAGCACTGATATATTTTCTTGAGTATGAGTGTGTGGTATTTTACACAGTGAACAGTGAAACAACATTTGATATCACGTCTATAAAATGTTAGTCAACAAAACCTAAACCTTCTAAACATAAAACCAATGACATTATAGTTTGAATTTCGTTTTTTATTTTGGTTTAATTCAGTGTCAGTTTTCCAACAAAGGTTCGGTTTGGTTAGAGCCAGGTTAAATGTCCCAGAAGCATGTGACATGATTAACATACCAACATATATATGGGTTAGAAAACTGTAGGAATGTTCATAATATTTAAATATTTTTTTTAATTGGACAGTACACCTGAGAGGGATTGCTTGGTTAAATGACATTTGATATATTACTATAAATCATGGTCATGTCATTAAACTCTACACAATTAGACAGCATCCACATCAGGGATTCATTGTGAAGCAATATCACCATCTCCTGGAATGTCAAGTATGTTCATATGTTGTGGTTCAATATCACAAATTGATTGAACTGCTTATTTTCGTGTTAGTTTAGGATAATAACCCTGCACAGAACAAACAGGAAACCCCTTTGTGTGAAAAGAGCAGCTTTTTCTTAGTTACACTTCGATCTTTAAATGATATCAATTATGCATACTATGACATTTGCTCAAATATTGAACACAGACAATAATCCATTATTCAGATTTTGAAATGTTTGAAAATCTGTTTCTGCATAACTCTCATTCAGTTACAGCATTCGATTGCCAGTCTTCATTTACCATCAATTTGAAATACAGTGGGCCGACACATTTATCTGACCTGGCTGCTAATCTTTTTTTCTCTACAGTGTCTCTGACTTTCTGGAGTAAAGTGCATCATTTAACAAAAGCAAGCAACTACAAGTTAATTCCCAATGGAATGCTCAGCTCATACATCGCTAAGAATATTCTCATTTCACAGCATAGTTACACTTGGGCTGTAAAATTGTCTTAAATATGACACAACCTCAACAGCATGTGAGAGTCACTGTGACATTCATGCGTCAGTAAAAAAGAAGAAGGTGCAAACGAGCGCTCGGGGCTCATCCCGGTGGAATGTGTATTGAAATGGAGCAACAGGCCGTTGGTTCAGTGTTCTTCTGCACTGATGCGAGATCGACAAGTTGCCCGCAGCTTACTCAAGGTTGCAATGGAGAGACTTCTTGGTTCAGTGAAGATTTTCTAGGAAAGACACAAGGATTATCGGATTAAAGGCAGCTGATAATAATGGACATCCGTTTTATACGGATTGGTCTTTCCTCCAGTGGATAACATTTTAAAGGTCCCCTATTATACTGTTTTTCATCAATATAGTTCTCAAATATATACAAAACATGCGTCTGAAGTGTCATGATACCAAACAGATCATGACTTGTAGCATCCCATAAACCCCTCTGTTTCAAAAGTGCTGATTCTCTGTCTTTTACTTCGATGAAAATAAGGTGCCCCTCCTCCCCAGACCTCTCTGCGAGATATTTGGTTAAAAGAACATAATGGTGCTCTAGGAGGAGATGCAGGTGATAAGGTGGGTGGTTGGTGATTGGCTAAAGGTTACACAAGCCAAAAAAACATGACATGAAGTAGCAAAATCTGATCAGCTCATTTTCAGACAGGTTTTTATATAAATGGATCAGGACATATTTTTTCCTGAAACTTTCAGAATCTCTTTACACAGAGGGGACACATGTTTATGTATAAAAGACATGAAAAAGTGGATTTTGCACAATAGTTGACCTTTAAATAAAAAGCAGTGATGTGATTCCTCCTTTTTTACCTGCATGAAAGTGTGACATTCTTCCACAAATGGTCCCTGGGTGATCTGCTTGAAGTTCTGGCAGACATCCGGCAGGGACTGGGCCTGCTGCAGCAGAGCCTGCTGGTGCTGGATCAGAGTCAGGGCCACGCGGAATAGGATTTTAGAACCCTCGTAGAACAGGCAGTCCCAGATCCGCAGAACTGTCTGCAGAGAGACAACAAGAATGAAACTGGCTACCTCAGCATACAGCATTTTATATTAATGTACTTAGCATTAAACAGTGATGCAAACACAGGTATGGTGAAAAAAGAGCGAACTATTCGAAGCAGGAAAAAAAAGCATAATATACCATCTGACAAAGGCCTGTGCTATAATGCTTCAATTAACTGGCTATTCTTTATAATATACTCAGATCAATAGGAGACAGAGATGTTAAGTTATAAATCAAGGGTTTTTCTAGTTCATAAACATGTCCGTGGTAAAATGTTTAGAACACACAAGCAGAAATCTGCCGGAGTCTTCTGGCACATGTCCCTTAAAAATGAAGTCTAGCCACAGATTCTTGTCTTTTTCCAGGGATGGCATTGCATGCAGTCCCTTGTTCCGATTCTTGCAGCCAACACCAGCACAACGTTTAACTCCCTCAGACATCTTGGCAAGAACAGGCAAAAACAAAGATGTGACTGGGGGAGATTTAGCTTTCCGACAGCCTATATGCGAATGAGAGGTTGGGCAATGGCCGTGGCCCAACCTTTCATCCCCCTGATAGGTGGAGAGTTCACCATATAGGCGGAGCACACCTTTTCTGACGTCAGAGAAATAGTTTCTACTGCTTTACGTCTGCTTTACCAACTGCTTTACGCAACCGACTGGTGCTGCTGCTGCGTCATGGCGTCACCAGTGCTTATCAGGCTCTAGCTCCGAACCGGCCCTGGAACCGCGTTGGTGTCAAAGGGGCATTAGTTCGCCGGACCCTCGCAGCGGTGTTACAGCGCAGAAGTGCGCCGCATTTGCGCATGACTGATGTGCAACAACATGTGACTCCTCTGTTTGTCTTCTGTTGGTCGCTTCTTAGCAGACCCTTCACGTGATAGCAGAGCAAACAGGTACATGAGGCGTAGAGCGAGGGGTCATTGTCCACTAGTCGTGCTCGCGGATGGATACAAAAATATCCAATTGGCGGCCGTTAATAAAAGTAAAGTAAAGTCTATGTTTTGAAGTGAGAAGTTGTCCATCAGTCCGTGAGACGGACCCCCCCCCCAAATAGAAACTCTTCGGTTCTCCACGAATTACACAAGTCATCCAAATCAGCGTGAGGGGACCTATCATGCAAAATGCACTTTTGTACGTCTTTTATACATGAATATGTGTCCACGGTGTGTCAGGGAACTCACCAAGTGTCAGAAAACACAACCCTCTCTCTTTTACTCCATATCCAAATCTCTAAAAATGGGGCTGCAACGGATCTGATACAGACTGATACAGATTTGAAATATCTCTGACGTCAGAAACGAGGAGCTCCGCCTATATGGGCAACTCTCCACCTATCAGGAGGAGACAGCCACGGCCATTGCCGTTCGAAAGCGCTGGAGACGCTGTAGTACATATGCCAGGCCTGTAGGTGGCGCTGTAGTCTGCCACAAAAGCAGCGAATAAGACTTCTCAGATTCAGCCCTTGCAATAACAGGGCTAAAAAAAAGAGCAAATAGAGCGAAATGAGGCATGGCTAAAATGCATGATCCGTTTGGTATTTTGAAAAACAGACATGTTTTATATAGGTATGGGTAGGGTTGGGTACCGAGAACCGGTTCCAACATTTCGATTCCAACGGCATCACTTAGAAATGTGAATTTCGGTTCCGCTTTTCGATTCCTGAGGAACTGTTTCTCGCCGCTCTCCGTAGCCTACTGCATGACTGCAGCGGGGTGGGAAATGTAGCGTTGTATCTACATTTCCTACAGTGTAACCTGAGACCAGGGCCGGCCCGTCTCACTGACATTATAAATGTTCGCCTAGGGCGCCAGATCTGTGGAGGCGCTGCGCTGACAGCTCTGGGAGAAAAAAAAAAATGTTTTGACCGTTGGTGCTCATCCTAATTTTCGGCCTTGATGTAACAACATTCATAATTAAGTAAATGTAACACCCTTTTCATCCCGGTTACACTTTTCATTTGCCCTGTACGATGGGCGCTGCAAGTGATGAAAATGGGGGATGTTGGCTTATCTGGCAACCGCAGCTCACAGCCAAAGTGCGAGGGAGCGAGGGAGAAAGGGAGGGTGCACTGGAACCGGCGCTGTTGTTATTAGCATCTGGTGCTAGCTGCTCTAATGGAAGAAGAAGATGTTTCTACAATGATGTGGAGGGAGAGTCCTCTCCAGTCAGACTGAGGCTGATAACTACAGCTCAGTGAGGTAAAGGACTCTTGAGTGTTTAGATAGTTCACTTTAGTCTAAGTTATCTCAGTGGGTCTCAAACGTTTTGATCACAATTTATGTAAACACATATTTCCAAGGCACTCCTTTATAATTATTGGGATAAAACAGGTTTGAAATCATTCCAATGTAAACTATAGACATATCGTTTTAAACTGGAGATAAAAAAATATGCATAAATAAAATAGTAAAATAAGATATGAATGAACAACAAAAATAAAATGCGTTACATGTAGGCTATTTGTTATTTAATTATTAAAATGTAAACCGATCTTTTTCATATGGGTGTTTAGAGTTGTACCCCCTAGATCTAGTCTCTAGTAATTCTGCGTGTGCACCAGATTGAAGCATTTTACTTCAAAATGTTCAAACATTTCTTCCCGGTATGCCTGAGAAGGCAGATATGCTTGTTTTTCTCAACAAGAACTGTTTTTAAAAGTTGGACTGTTGCACTGTTGTAGCTTCAGTGGTTCGCAGGTTACAGTCACATAGCAGTGAATATAAACAGACTGATTTATGTGAATATTACTTTAAACTAACCTGTGTAAAAGTTTCTCGAATAAATGTAATTTTTTTGGTGGAAGAAGCATGTATAGTTTTTTTACCCTGCCCCTCAAAGAATCGGAATCGAGAACCGTTAAGAACCGGAATCGAAAAGTAGAATCGGAATCGTGGAAATTCAAACGATACCCAACCCTAGGTATGGCCCTACAATATATTATTCAAATATAGCATGATAGGTCCACTTTAACTGAGTCCTCAAACAAGTACCTGGGGATCCCATTAATGTAGCTTATTTTGCAAACCAAAGGAAAATTGTGATTTAAATGACTTTCTAATGCACCAAAAAAGAAAGCACTTTTCAGTGTAAAGATTAAGGGAAGTGAGGAATGTATTCTTTGTATTATCTTTACTCCAATTATTCTTCTTTTCCTTACATTGAACCTCCTTACCAGCTACCTTTAAACTATACATTTACAACCATGGTCTCTACTCCTTTCAAATGGAGCAGAGTATAACTTGGACACTGCCGGAGGAACCCTTAAATACATCTAGGGACTAGGGGTGGGACATTAGTGAGGAATAATGTCCTTGTGGCTGCAGTATTAAGTGTCAGTGCAGTGTCTGTGTGGGGAGGGGGGATCTGGAGTGAATACTGTGAACATCTGCAAGTGTTACGCCCTCCTCCTGGAGCTCTGTGTATGTTATTTGGAAAACAGACATAACAGAGCACGCCCATCCCCAGACCAACAGAGGGAGTGAGCAACAGCAAGGACTGTTTACATGGTGAGCTGGCTATTGGAACAACAGGAGTTATATATATTTATATCTGAATCCACTAAAAGCAGCTCTTGTATAAATCACATGAAGAGCTTTTATTGTTTGAGAAATGAGAAACAATTTATCAACCAAAATGTTAAGTTTATAACACCTTTGCTTTCTCATATACCGTATCTATCCCCTACATCATGTGAAACCCTCAGCCCCTGAACAGTGACTTTTGATCCACCCCACAAACATTATGGATTACATTAATGCACATCATGTGAACAACATCTTTTTTTCTTTCTTAATACTGTGAGCCATGTTCATGCTCAACTCTGACTGCATTTTGCACATTTTTGCACTCATGTCTGCGCAGCCCTCAACTTTCAAATATAATACACTGTAGTTTTCCAAATATTGTCCTATTTTTAGTGTTTGAGTTTTTTAGCTTTTACAGTTCTTTGTATAGTTCAATTAGATAAATACTTGTCTTTGTTATCCTTTTTGAATGTTAAATTGTTTCCTAAAAATAGTTTTTTTTTTAACTATTATTTCAACATATTTTCATAGAATGTTTATGTTCGCACCACCAGACACCAAAAAAAAATTCCTTGTAAGTGTAAACGTACCATTAAACTTGATTCCGATGCAAATGACCAGAAAGTATGTCTGTCTTTCCACACTGTCGGTTATCAAGCTTTCCTAAAATGTTGAATTAATCAGGATACAATGTGCTGTATACATTGCGGTGGAAATGTCAAATCTTCCCTTGTGTCCGCACTATGAAACCCACACAGAACCACTCACCTCTACTGGCAGGACGTCTATGTAAAGACAGATGAACCATCGGGACACCACGAGGCTCCACATGACGTTATGATCCATCATGGTCTGCCACACTCCGGGGATTTTCACTTTCACCAGTTCCCCCAACACTTCCTGGTCCGTTTTCAGCCCCATCATGGCGGGACTGTAGTAGTCTGAAACCACACACAGAAGCATCATTGTGAGTTACACATTGCTCTTCCAAACAGATTTGAATACATCAATGTAAACAACAGGATAAATGGAAAACAGTTTTAATTCATAGTGACATTTACTACTTTGAGTGAGTGCATGATACAAAGGAAGTGTACTGTAGGTCTTAAGCCTTGGCCAGATAAAGACCATGTGACCAACAGGATTATTCTTAGCTCAGAGAAAAGGGACAACTACAACATCTACACACACATACACACCTGGTAAGATTCTACCAAGTAGTGCATCCATCAGCCAGAAGGACTTCTCTTCATCTTTTGTAATGATAAGTAGATACCCTGCTACGAAGTTCATCCCCTGAAGGAAAACAGAAAAAGACACAAACTCAGGTCATGGTCACATGAATCTTGAAATCGTGCCCTAGAGCTCTTTAATAAAGCATCCAGGAGAGAGAGCAGGACATTTATGCTGGAAATGAAACAAAGCAGCACCAAAACAAAAACATGAAATCCAGATCAGGCTTCCTGAGTTTGGTTACAGACGGATGTTTTCGAGTGATACTTCATAAGAAATGTAGATGTCAACAAAGCCCTGCTGTCATTTGAATTGCAAAGCAAACTGGACGAGCTCTGGTGAATGAGATTTGCCATTCACATGGTAATTATTAACATATGCAATACTGACACAAACAGCCTGCTCAAAAACAGTCCTAAGCCTTCATTGAAAATGTTAGTCATACAGCGCAATAAACAAACAATGTGAAAAACTGCATGATTTGATATCAAAAGTGTAAGATGCTGTAAAAATATTATATTCATCAAAATACACTTAAAGGTGGGGTAGGTAAGTTTGAGAAACCGGCTCGAGATACACTTTTTGTTATATTCCATGGAATGCTCTTAACATCCCGATAGAAATGAATATCTTAAGTGCTTTGACAAAACATCCATAAAAGAATGTCATCTGTGGAAGCCGTAGTACTGTAAACAGCACGACCAATCATTTTAGCCGGCCCGGCTAAAATATCTGGATGGCCTACCTGCCTGTCAGCCTTCCATCTGTTCACAAACTTATCTCGTGCCCTCATTGGTCACGTTCGTGTGTGTTGGAGGAGGGGCTCTGTAAGGAAGTGGCAGATTTTTTTCTGGCTGTGTATTTTCGAATTCTAGCGCACCCGAGCTGGTTTCTCCAAAATTACCTACCCCACCTTTAAGGCTGGATCTTTGCAGTGATATTACCTGACAGTAGCCCACATTTGGGTTGTGGTTGCCATAGGCCAACAGCACGTTATACAGAGCTTTCTGCATACATGGGTTGGCTGTCTTGCGGAACGCCACGTTGTCTGGAAATGTTCTGTTCAAGTCTAAAAGGAAAAAAAACACCAAAGAAACAAGTATTCAGAGCTGCTTTGTGTGTTGATCGGTGCATAAGAGCATGTTGATTTCAAATAAAGAGCACAACAGTTTGCTTTATGCTATACACAGTTATAATAATAAGTTAGGTTTCTAAAGCTCTTTCTAAGCACTCAAAGTCACTTTACAAGGATACAATTTTAAAAAACAACAAAGATGAAATGATGTGAATTAGAAACAGAACGGTATGCTGTTTTTTGACAATAAGCCACACACACACACACACACACACACACACACACACACACACACACACACACACACACACACACACACACACACACACACACACACACACACACACACACACACACACACACACACACACACACACACACACACACACACACACACACACACACACACACACACACACACACACGGGGCCCATGGCTAGTGCAAAGATTAACTTCTTGGAGACTCTTCAAATACATACGAGCACACATTCATGGTCTATTATTTTGAAACCAGGTCCTTACGGTTAAAGTGTTGTTTACCTTGTAATCTCAGAGAGAGAGGATAAAAAGATTGTGCTCAGGATAACTTTACACAGTCCTTGGTCATTTTATTATAACCCACTGAGCAGTGTTTAAGCATATAACTCAACTTCACACTTATTACTCAAGCTGGCTTTCCTGGACTCCTTTATCTCACATACTCGTTAACACATTGCAGTTTTCTGTCTGTATGCCAAGTCAATGTCTGACAGGAGGAAACATCAACATGGGAGCTGGTCTGGTTGTAGAACAGTCTCACTTACTCATAAAGCCACAAAGGGGATGCCAGAAAATACAAAGTGTCATGACTTTGAACACCAATCATCAGTGTAGCCGACTGTTGGCTGTGGCTCTGTAGTGTGTCTGCCACTGTGGGCTACAGTCAGCAATAACCAGCCAGCATTCAGCCGCATCAGCACACTGACTCAATCACCCTCAGAGGGTTAGAAAGATTTCCCTGACTTGGGTTGTAAAATGTTGTTTTATTCATTTGGACCACATGATGAAAATGGCAATGCGAAGCAAAACGTGGGACTCAAATTGGGAAAGATACACAGAGTTTCAGGTTTCTTTAAGGATGTTTGAGTGCACTGATTAATATTTGTCTTGGCTGATTCTGATTTTCTTTCTTTCTAAGAACTATAAGTGACATTCTTTGCCATGTGTTTCAATTTGACAGGCCAAAAATGAAATACAAGAGACTGATCAGTCACAGGGCGTGGCCGAACGGTTCTGAAAGGCTGCCGATCGATTGGTGCATCTCTACTGAATGCCGTGGGACTGAATGAGAAACAGTTTGCAGTCTGACCTGTGCAGATGGTCTCCACCAGTTTAGGGTCATGCTGGGCTCCGAGCAGGGACTGGTAGTATCCTGGGTTCTTCTCTAGCTGGTCCTGACCCCCGCTGGAGGCCATCCAGATCAGAGCCCGGTGCTCATTGGGAATCCCCTTGCGTACGTAGCGCTTTACTGAAGGAGAGGTTAGGTTTCGTTCAGTTTTATGTTGTGTGCTCAGTATGTGAAGATACTGCCGTGTTCAATTTTAGCACTCACGTTTTACATTCTTCTGCACTCTTCTTTTCCCCTTTAGTAGTTTGGACCACTTGATGGTACGTCGGGTCAGCACCACTAGATACTCAGACATGAGCTCCTCATATAACTCGTAATCAAAGTCCTTAGAGCGCTGAAAGCCATACGGATCCACGCTGTGCCAAAAAGAGTTAGAAACTGTTTAATGAAACACTTCAAAAGGATGAATGATTCTTTGATTTAGTTTATCACAATCATCACCTGAATCACCAAGCATTCACATGAGAGCAGTGTCAGCTGTTTATGTGCTTTTCCTTGTAAACCATGATGTAATTGATTGGATTTAAAGAAAGACTGAAGACAACTAAACAACTTTGGCTGAACATTTAATTTAATTTATAATTCAGTTAAAATATTGAACTTGGTATTATAAACATTTTGTAAAAAGTAAAGTAAAAAAGCACTTGAAAGTTATTGTCACACAATTATTGTCATTAATTAGTATTCACATTAGCTACATCTACCTACATCTGGTTCTAAATGAAAAAGTTGTGTATGTACAGTAGGTGGATCAACCTAATGCCTTAGGTAACACCATAATCTTCCTGCAGCTTAACCCTTTTACAAGAGCAAAGTCATGCCTGTAGAATACATGCAGGCTGCTACATCTGTTTTGAAAATATTTAACAGACTTAATCCCTTTACTACACAGGCTCTTACTAGTGTTGTTCTCCAAATACTGGGTGAAAACAAAGGAAGGCATCATCATGCAAATGCTATGTTTTTCATGACTTTGTTGTCAAAGCAGAAGGAAGGGCACACGTTATCAACCTGGAGTGTGTGAATGTGGCACCTGATTGCAGGTGTTAGTTTAGGTTATCACCGTTTGTGTGAACTGTGCAACAGCTCCCTTTCAAAAAAATAAGTAATTCAATGTACTGCCATGAAGAGCGTGGATTGCAATCATCTACACAGAAAATAGATCATCAGCCTAAGTTTACTTGCAGACAAATTTAGTCAACTGCACTTTATCAAGGGCAAATCCACTCCAGTCCCATGTTCATTCAGTTGCCAATTTATTAGGTACGTACAACTGTATACCTTTTTGAAAGTTATGTTCCGATTTAGAAAGGTGTTGATTGAACTTAATGTTCATTTTGGAGGCTGTAGTTTATAATACTTCGATTGCCCTCATTGATATAAATTGGGGAAACCACTATTAACTTCAATAGAGCTACAAAGTTTCTACAACCTCTATGATGGCCATACCATTGCATCAACACCACTCTAAGAGAGTTTAGTGAACATCATCTTCCTGAAGGTAGTTTATTTTTTATTTTAAATGTAAAGTTGTTTACAATGTTCCAATAGGTCTGTTTAAATCAGATCATTACAATTGAGTTCACTTTTAAGGGAACTATACATATGTTTCTGTAAAGTGTAGTACAACAATGTTTCAGTATCCATACACATTGCATACTGAACTTTATGGGTTTAAAACTACAAACATGTTTTGAAAGTTGTTAAAATACCACAACCTGTAACCATTAAAGACTAGCCGCTTGTTAACAACTCAAGTAACGTCAACGGTTTAAAGTAGTTTACGTCAGTTAGCTAACCTTACTGCTTCCAATTTGAACAAAATGAGAAATAAAACAATTAGCTGTTTCTGAGTTGACTTTTCAGTTAAGTTACTGGCTTCCAGATATCGATGAAACATGTTTTTAAAGGTTTTATTAGCTGAGAGAGCCCTGGTTACCTGTCCACCCTGTCTCTGGCGCTACCGTCCGGGGAGCGGGTCCTCTGGGCTGGCTTGCTCTTCTTCTCCATTGCCTCTTCTTCTCCGGTGATATCCTGAGAATCTGTGCTAGAGTCTCACCATGAATCCACCGTGTTGTTGTTTTCCCCCAAGATATGTCAAAACAACAATGATAAAGTTCACATTAACGTCGGAGTCACGGTTGGTTTAAGTTAAAGTTCGCTTTTAACTTTTCTCCATGTTTGCGTGCGGAAAGACGGGGACGAGATCGCTGCCTTTTTTCCTGCAGTTTTCCATGCTATTCCCGAAACGGGAAAGACGGGAAAAACATTCTTTAGCGATTCCTTGAGCAAAGTACTCGTATTGTCCAATTCGTCAAATGTTGTTTTAATGATCCGCCGATGTCTTAGCTGTGTGTAGAGAGTAGAGTTTGAGTTTGATCGCCATCCGCATGCACCTGCTGCTGCTCGGAGTGTAACTAACCGGATTGAAGCTCCGATAACAACATCCACAGATAACCACTACATGAATGCAACCACAAGTCACTTATACTCTCGTTGTCCGACCTAATTTACTACTTCCATGGAAGATTTCGGACTCGTGACGTAATGGCCCCAGGACGCCACACGTCAATCAGACCTAATGCTGCTTTCGAGTGATTCCCGGAATATCCCACTTCAGTGCTGTCCTCAAGGAAAGGCAAGATGCTGTCCTGATTCTGTGGTGCATTCACGGCACTTTGGTTGGAAAAAGAAGTGCATCTGAGAAAAGTGTATCAGATAGACAGAGTTACCCACATTCTTGAAGCGTTCCTCATGTTGCCACTATGTTTGCCTATCACCAACATGTTATATGAAGATTCTGTTAATGTAGCCTTAACTTTTATAGCCTACTTGTCAACTTCTATGATCGCATCTATGTTTTAATGGTATTTATTGTATTATTTGTTTTTGTACTTATATTGATCTAGGCCAATGTGTCTGAAATATAGTTATATTCAAAACTGTTGTTATGCATCTGATCTTAATGTTTGTGCTCCTATGCTTAACTCAACATGTAGATTAGCAGTTACATAACTGGTTACTACTTCGACGAGGTACTTGTTGTGTGTCCGACGACACATAAAGGCAGCAAACATGCTAAGTAGCCGCGCCCTTCGCAGCGCAGCCACGTAGCTCAGCACCTGAATGCAGCCACCTGCTCACCTGAGCTGCTGCTACAGTCAGTCAAATATACCTGACTCAAACATATATGATGACTGGGTGATTTCTTTATATACACAGTCTTTAGGTGATTCAGAGATTTGCAAATATGACAAGCTTATGAAAATAAATAAATTCAAACATATTACACCCATCTGTCAAATGTGTCTGTCTGGTCTGGCATCAGCACATCACAGAGGGGAACATCTTATTCATAATGGAAAAGGTGACAGCAATTGAAAATGACGCAAACGTTAATGAAATCACCAGATTGATTCCAATTTGATTATGTGCTAATGAGAGAATCTGGAGCAGAGCTTATTGTGTCTCCAAGCTGTCATCCACTTCCAGGCAGGACTCCAGTAAAATGACAGCCTAAGGGTTGTTATGTTTACGTATTGCTGTATTTTAACAATTTCCTGTAGTTTCCTATTTAGAGGGGGGAAAGGGGGAAACCACGTGGTGAAACAAATGTTATTAGTGTGTTAATTTGTACTCAAATGAGTTTAAGTAAGGGACATTTTTAAATAGGATGTATGTTTCATGTGGCACTAATATTCTTTTTGTATTCATTTCCATAAACACCACAACTATCATTTACTTAGGTGTGTAAATATGTATATATCACTGTGTTGTATGGTGTACCAACTGTTTCAGAATGTAGAAAAGCACTTACCTTAATCAAATTACTTCAAATTTGATTTAAGCGTTTCTGCCCTACACAGACAGTAAATAACAACACCATACTCCTGATCATCGCCACTGCTATCAGGATAAGCCTTGTGATGGACGGATGATGGATCATGTAGGCCCGGTCTCTTATCCTCTTGTGAAAATACCAGAGTAAGTAAGTGCAAATTCAGACTCATGTTTTAGCAGTAATGTAATCCTGCTGATGGGCGGGGTAGGATCTCTGAATAGGATGAGTTTCCAGCCACATGTGACATGTTTGTCAAAGCTGTTTGCAACCTTTCATCTGTTTTGAGCATCACCACAGTTTCCTCTTTATATTTGATTGAAAATAATTTATAAAAAGCCTTGTAACCTTCATGACCATGTATTTGGCAATGTGTCTGGGTCAGTGAGTCTGTATACACTGCAGCCGGTTTGTATAATAATGTATTTTGCACTCGTGCATTTGAGCTTCAAGCATGGTTTGAAAATCCAATTTATCATATTTAAAATCATTGAATAAAGGTTTTTGCACCTCATATATCCTGCAGAATTACTAACTGCACTTACCAAAACCAAACATTTGCACCCAATTGGCAAACACTTTATTCATGTGAAGACACTTTGTCCAACCTACACACCATTGTGATAAAGCACACTCATCTTTTAAGGTCGTTCTGTATGTAGAGAATTCTGCATATACATTTTTTTCAAGTCTACAAAAATAAGTGCAGGAACAAAAATATACTGTTGTACTTTTATTTTTCTCCAAAACAAATTGGTGCAACAGTCATGCACAACACATAGTTACAATTGTAAACAAAAATGATGCCTCTGTCAAATACAGTAAATCGAAAGGAAAACATTGAGGAAAAATCAATCTTTTAACAAAAAACAGAGGAAAGAAAAGTGCTTAGGCTGCATCTCGTCCCCTATCTGGGTCTGGCCACAGCCCCTCATCAACATTCCGAAGAAGCATGCACCTATAGCCTGACGGTCATACAGCTTCAACCGTTGCAAATAACTCTTCAACTACTTATCCTCCCTCTACATATTCCCACTTGCTGCTATCCATACATCCATTGTTGTTGTGAAGAGTTAACATTTTTACAAAAATAAGTTCTGTTTTTATGGTAATTTGGCATGTGTTAATTGATTCATGTGTGTAGCAATTATAATGGCAGTGTTTTGAAAATGTGTCTTACTTAGAGAACCGTGGGCAGTGTCTTGCAAAACGTACCAAGTGGAATTGCAAATTGGGGAGCTGAAAATGTGTTGAGAGGTTTGGAGATTTAAGCTGGGGTTTTGCCCTTTGAGTGTGAGTTTTAATAACTATGCTTTATGTGTCATTTTATTGTGTTAGCAACTGAAAAAAACTGTAAGCAGCATGCACCTGACACTAAAATAATCTGGCTTGTGAGCGCTCAGGAGGAGCTGGAAAAGGATGCTATGGAGAGGGGATGGATGAAAATGGATGGATGGATTAACATAGATTAATACAGAATTAAATCATAATTCACCTTCCAAATGTAAAGCTGTTTAGCTCTTTACCTCTACGTTCAGTCCTCCTATCAGATATGTTTATACATGTAAATATATATATATATACACAGCATAACATGTAAGGCTCCATGCAGCCTAAGAAGTTAACAGTCCTGATAATATGAGGAACGTTACTATTTGTAACAACCTTGATAAGTTCTTGAGTGCCAGTGTAACTGTAGTAGTTTATTTGGACGTTATCATTGCTATAAATAAATATTGAGGTGAACTATAGTGTAAAGCGCCTTTATGAATATGTCAACCTGTTAAATTATACATTAGATTTTAAATTAACAATGTTGTGATAATTATACACAAGATAAGTGTTACATTTTCTAGTATGATCTAGCTTCTGGCTTAAAAACACCAGGTTCACTTGTTGTTTCCACTGCGTTTCTGTAGCTGTTACTTTGTATTAACTTTGTATTGTTGCTAACGCATGAGGGTACATTCAGGTTAACTACAATTTGAATTCCTTGTACAACATTCCTGTGTGCATCACTCACTGTTAAATACTACCAAACTAGAAGTTAAAGGTGTCAGTAAATCGTATGGTTTTGGGTTTATATATTTGTTTGACTGAAGGATCCCCATAGTTGATTGTTTTGTACTTTGGTCTCTGTTTAGGACTGTGTCTCTCAGGTTGAATATTTGCTAATGTTACTGCAGAAATCCCGGTGTCTTCAAATGCATCCTTAATGGCACTGTCTTCGGAAAGTCTCAAACTTTGTGGCACACTATATTTGATGTCCTTTGTTGTTACATCCTCTCTTCCCTCTCCGGCCTCCTTGTCTTTTTCATGTGCTTTACTGCCGGTTATTTTTTTTTCAGTTGGGGTTTGTCCTTTCATTTTGTTAGGAGGAAATACGTTTGTTCCTATTAGCACCAATCCAGGGTCAAAAGCAGTTATAGAACTATCAGACTTAAGTGTCCCTGTTCCATCCAAAGGAGTTATGATTTCTGCGTGCGGTCCTGATTGACTCTCATCCGCAGCATCTAATCCAAACCTACGAACACATGGGATAACGTACATGGGCGTCCTTTTTTGAACGTTCATAGCTTTGGTTGGATCTTCCACTGCTCTCTCCTCCATTGGTTTAAGGCTTGTATTTGAAGAAAGTTCTTCAATGTTTGGCTTTATTTGACATCTCCCTGAAAGAGCTGCAGTGTCACTTGGATCTTCCACTGCTCTCTCGTCCATTGGGTTGAGGCTTGTATATGAAGAGGTGTCCTCAATCTTCGGCTTTATTTGACATCTCCCTGAAGGAGCTGTGTCACTTATTCTCACATTTTGTAGATCTATATGACAAACTTCCATCTTCATGTTTGGTATCTTTTCCAAGGTTGGGCTTTCTGATTGTTCCAGGGAATATAGTTTAGGAGAATAATCTACACAGGTGGACCACACAGGACAGCAGGTCACGATGGTCGCCACATGCAACATCACCTCGTCTTCTACCTGTGGAAGAAGCCTACAAGGCTCTGTGAGCAACGTCTCAGTGACAGATGATAGACAGAGCAGCTCTGGATGTCCATATCTTAACTTGATGGTGATTCTGGTTTCTTCAGCTATAGTCTGACTTTCCTCATAATCCTCTGTCCTCCAACCCTTACCATCATTATTGGAAGTTTGTTCTGTCTGGTTTAATGAGCAATGGCTTTCAGAGTTTTGACCTGATTGGTGGCCCACTGTTTGCGTAATTTGTTCTGCTTTCAAATTATCTTTTTCTTCCATGCTTGAGTTTACTTTTGTCAAAAAGTCTATGGCCTGATCTGGTCTTTGCTGTTTGTTGTTTTGCCCATTTGTAGATGTATTTATATTCAACTGATGTCCAACAGATTTACTTTTCTTCTGCTTTTGTTGGTTGTGTTTGTGAACAGGCAGATCTGGTGCCTTTCGGTGCTGTGTTTCATGAGAAGATATCCCCTGTTTTATATTACTTGACACCTTGACTTTTGCAGAAGGCTTTTCATGTGAACCTCTTAAGTCAGATCCCCTACATACAGTGGCAATGTTCTCAAACCTCTCCATTAATGAAGACAGGAGTATCCCTTTTCCGATGAGACTTGGTGTGATTGGCTGTTTCTTCAGCATGTTCTCTCCCTTTTCTTTCTGCTCAGCTGTAGCAAACTTGGCCACAATATCTTTGACACTGGCCCCTGTCTTCATTCCTTGTCCTCTTCTAGTCCGGTCCCTCTTGTGGATGACATTCTCACTGTCTCTGCAGTGGTTCACATTAGCTGCCAATGCTCTGCCAGAGCACAGAGTTCCTACTTCCCTTTGGTGGGTGATGGGAGGTTTAGGTGTGGAGCGTATGAATTTGGATTGGAGGAGCTGGAATGTGGTAAGACGTCGTTGTATTAAGCCTCCTATTTTTATATCTCCTCCAAACTTGCTTGGCCATCTGTCCTTCGGTCGTTCTGTACAGCATCTTTCAGGAATGTTCAAACTGGTCCCAGCACTCTTTCCGTTGGTCGTTTTATGCTCTTCAGATGGCTGAAAAATGATGCAACTTATATGAAGTTGAGTTTGCCCAACTTCCTGATCAGGCACATCGGTGTAACTTTCGCCTACAACATCGAACCATGGCTTCTCTCCATATTGGTTTCCGTTGGTCCTCATGGGCAGATCCTTTGTAAGGTAATGCAGGAGACTCTCCAGAATCCCTCGGAGAACAGGACGGCAGCTGCGGTCTCTAATCAACTTCCTCAACTTACTGGCATCAGGGCTGATACTGCTTTTCCGAGAATCTGGTCTATGGAGAATAAAGGACACGCAAAACTTAATCCTTGTAGCAATCTGGATTTCAGCATACCTGAATAGTTAGACAGCTGATTGGCAAATCATTAAATCAGTGTCAGTGCTGGATGCATAATTGTAAGGAGGTGTGTAATTACTTCAGTCAGGTCACTTATAACCAACAATGTGATGTCAACTGAGCACAGGGTTTTGAGATTTTCAATATTTGATTTAATTAAAATGTGGTTAAAATTGGACTTAATTCTCACTGAGACTTTTAACAGAACTCAATTATTGTATAAAATATTTTTTTTCAATTATGTTTTAATAAATTGTACCTTGGAAGAGCATTGTATTGGTCTTGCACTATTTTGAGAATGAACGTAGTAAATAGACTAAACAGGTTATAGAATGTAAAAATGGTACCTCACAATTTTTAAATATGGGCGGTAAAACTAGTCCAAGTGATCTCCAAAAAGCTTGATGTTGTCTCTCACTTATTAATCTTCTATTTGAGTGAATAAACAGAACTTCAGCTTGAACTGGACATACCAGAACTCCTCCCAGCCCCGCAGCAAAGTAGAGCAGATACAATGTTCAGACTTGAAGTGAGGTGCTCCAGCAGCGTGAAATTGTTACTTGTTATTAGTGGGGATTTCAGAGTAGGGTTTTGAGGCGATCTGGTAGCAAATTAAGATAGGATACAAACTGCTCATCAAAAAAGAAAAATGTGTAGTTAAGATAAAAAAAAAGACAGGCACTACATGCGTGATATATATCTGAGTCCAGTTTAATATTCACATCATATATTGACCAGGAAATTGCTAGTAACTTTCACAAAATAGTACACTAATATTATACCTGATAAGAGCATCACAGTGCAAATAATAGTTTATCACAGTATAAGATAAAAGTAATGCTATTGCACGAATCAACAATCTTATGCGTTCAAACAATTAAAAGAGTATAGATGCAAAACTACTGAATCTTAAAATCTGTTAGTTTATTAAAGGTTTGCACAATGTTTTGAAGGAATAGATCCTCCATGACACGACATAACCTTGTGCTTCGTGTTAATGCTGGTTAGCTTTAGAAGAGGGAAAATGCCAGAGAAGGAAATTATCGTGTATTCATTTTGAGAGGTTTACTATTCTCAGTTAAAATAAAAGTTAAAAAAGCAGAATAGTTTTTTTTTTCCTTACAGTTCTGTCAGAATAATATGAGTTGGAGACAGGTTATTTCTCCCTGCCATCAGTTGACAAATATGCAACTGAGTGCAGATGCAGCTCCAGAGAGATGACCTCAAATGAAAGCAGTCATGACAAAGGCTGAACCTCAATACCCTAAATGGTCTCCCTTTTGATGTTCCTCTGCCTCAAATTTGCATTATTTTCCAATTCATGAACTGCGAAAAAGCAAAATCAAAGAGTGGGGGGAGTACAGGCAAGGAAAGGACATGGTGCCCCTATAGACTATTAGGATTCTAAGAAAGAGAGGGAAGTGTGGGACAAAGGGAAGTAGCCTTGTGCAGTTCCCCTGATAGCCAGTAGGGTGCAGGCCAGTGTCGAGAAGGATTACTTGTCTATGCACTTCTCTGAAGATGCTGCTTTGTAAAGCTTTTCTCCCAGCTCCTCCAGACGCTCTCTTTTGTCCAAATCCTGGTACAGGCTTGGGGGAACCTGACTCAGGCCGTGCATGAGGCCATAGAGACAACCTGCGATCAGGCCTGTGGCTTCACTTTCACCTACAAAACAGAGCAATTTCACACAAGTCACTGTGAGCAGGCTCTGTGATTTATCTATCTGTGTTTGGAAATGTCTTGCAGGCACTCACCTCCATGAAACATGGATCTTTTGCACAGTTCTGCCCAGTCACCCCCTGCTGCTAAGAGGGAATCGTAGGCTATCATGGGGGAATCATGACCTCTGCGGCCCGCACGGCCCTCTGAGCTCCAGCGCTTATAAATCTGTAAGGATGAAGACAATGCAACAGCGGCACAATGTTCCTGTGAGGGGTTCTGTAAGCTAAACGGTATGTGTATTTTTTTGTGAGAGAGAAGTAGTATTTACCTTGTCTGTCTCCTCAGCATCATAGCGATCAGGGAAGGTGGGTTTGTTCTGGTTTTCGTTCTCTATTTCTCTCTCTTCCAGGTAAAACTGCCACTTGGCCTCAAAGTAAAACCAGTTCTCCTGATACTCTGCACACAATCACACATAACTAGTTTCAATTAATGCTCTCTCAGTAAGGCAAGGCAAGGCAAGGCAAGTTTATTTATATAGCACTTTTCAACGCAAGGCAATTCAAAGTGCTTTACAAAAAATGAAAGACATTAAGCATTAAAAAAGAAAAGCTAATAGAATAAACATTAAAAAGGAAAAATACATGGATACAATTTACAGTGCAGTCTAAAATATGAATAGTTCAATTAAACATTAAAAGAAAAAGTACATGGATAAAAGTTACAGTGCAGTTTAAGATATGAATAGTTCAATTAAAAGCAGCGACAAAAAGAAAAAACATGTAACAGTAACATGTAAGAAAAATAAAATGTGACTTATACCGAAGAAACACATGTTAAAGGTCCCGTGTCTCGTAAGTGTTTCAAAAGTGCTGATTCTGTGTCTGCTACTTTAGATCAGGGGTGTCAAACTCAAATACACAGTGGGCCACAATAAAAAACATCGGTACTAGTCGAGGGTCGGACTGGTTCAATGTTTAATGCAAAACTTATTGAAATTAACTTATTGCACATATTAAACCTGGAACTAACTAAGCTTAAATTATTGCTTATAAAAACAACATTAAACATTAAATAATCAGTTGCATTCATTTCTTATGGCTCTATCTGCAGCTTTTCCAGAGTCATTTCTTATGATTACATTTTCCCCCAATATGCCCTGTTGTCGCAAGAAATAAATTGCAGAAAGAAACATTTAAACTCAGTTTGCTGCTCTGTGATGCACACTAAGCCAGATACTTGGCATCTCATCCTGGGTGCAAGTTCATCAATGTTTGGGGTCAGGCTCTGAGCTGAGGAAATCCTCAGGATTGAGTGAAGGTGTGCGTGCAATATACCGGCGGGCCAGATCTAATAGTAATTACAAATGATCCTGCGGGCCAAAATTAAATCCACCAAGGGCCTGATTTGGCCCCCGGGCCTTGAGTTTGACACATGTGCTTTAGATGAAAATAAGGTGCCACTCCCCACGCCCCTCTGCAAGATATTTGGTTAAAAAGAACACAATGGTGCTCTAGGAGGAGATTCAGGTGATAAGTTGGGGGGTTACCTTGGTTGGTTATTGTCTAATGGTTACACAACCCAAAAACATTGTGACATCACAAAGTGGCCAAAATCTGATCAGCTCATTTTCAGACTGGATTTTAGATAAATGGATCACGAAAAAAATAGAAAGGATATTTTTTCCTGAAAGTTTATGAATCTCTTTACACAGAGGCGACACATATTTATGTATAAAAATCATGAAAAAGTCGATTTAGCATAATAGGTGACCTTTGATATAACTGCTTTTGTTTCGTTTTTTACATAAGCTTCACTTGATCTGAATAAATCCACCAAGCTGTAAAATGGTGTCTTCGTCCCTCACTAACAAAGACAGAAACAGAATCTAACCTGCCAGGTGTCGTATGGTTTTCCTGCAGTAGTCCTCTGCTCGAGGGATGACCTTCATGAGCTCACGGCCCCAAGTCACCAGAGGTTTCCCCTGGATGGCATAGGATGCAAACAGTGCCGTTGTCAGGGAGCCTAAGAAACCTGAAGCCAAGAGTGACACCAGAAGTCAATTGTTTCTACTGTAATGACAACTACAACTCAGCAAAGTATTAAATCCATGTTCTTGTAGGTAAAGTATAATTAGAAATGCAGCACAATAATCAGCCTGGGGTCTAATCAGATTTGTTTGGAAAGGTTCAAACGAGCTGACATCGTCACCTGTGGGGTGGTTGTGGGTCATCCTTCCAATCTCAATGCTGACCTCCACCAGGCTGTCGATCCTCTCAGGTTGCCAGTATCTCATACCAACACACATGGCTTTGGCAGCCGCCCCAAACCCAGACCCTGGACATAAAGTAGACATATCTTAAGTGGACACTTCCACAACAACATTTTCATAATAGGTAGTGTATAGCTCTAATGATTTGTATTAGACGGAACCGGAATAATAATCACCAACTACTTTGATAATCAATTCATAGTATAAGTAATTTTGACTTTGAGACATTTGAGATACTATTTTTAGTAGACCAAAAGATAATTGGAGGAATCAAGAAAAGAATAAGCAAATAAATTGATGATAAAAAGTGTTGGTTGGGACCCTATTGTTGTTATTTTAGAAGAAAATCTCTACAATCTCCAATGACCTTTTTCATTGAAGGGTGTATGCCAGGCGAGCAGGAAGTTGTGAGGTTTGAGATGAACACATCCCTCCACTGTGGCCGGGTCAGGTGCTCTGCCCTGCAGCGACACCATGGCTTCAACATAGAGGCGCACCAGCTCCCGGTACAGGTCCTCCAGACACCAGTAATCTGGACACACAGACATACACACACATACACAGTCAAGATTGGCATGCAAGGCGAGATGAGTGGCGCTGCAGAAGGCTAAGTTTAGCCTCAGCCTGCCACACCAAAGATTAGCATGCCTTTAGAGCGAGTGGAGTCACTTCCACACACCATGAGGTCAACAGGGATCCACGAGCAGAGCCCCCAGCCATCCTGCTAGAAATGGTTTATGTGTGTACTGTTTGTTTGTGTGCGTACATGTGAGTGAGTGAGAGAGAGAGAGAGAGAGAAAGAGAGCCTATGATGACAAAATAGTACCACGTCTAATTAAGTAGTCAAACATTTTTGATGAAAGACGGGGATTGTCACCCTCTTGGCTGGATTTAGCTAATTCTGTTACATGGAGGTAGAGCGAAGATATAAAAATGTATACATTTATCAAAAAAGGTGTGTTAAGAGGGAGCTGAGAAAATAATCCTTATTTTTACACATTGTCTTTCTGGATGTTGGTGAGATATTTGACAAAGCAAACACTCACATTCGCAACATTCATTCCACTCCATCATATATTGTGTGCAGTGCTGATGTGTGAGTGTGTGTGCAGGCATGCTGGATTGTGGCTAAATAGGGCTTCCTAATCTCAATGGATGTCATCACTATTTCACAGGACCACGGTCATTGGCTTTGAAGCAAGTCTGCAACCAAACTTGATACTGGTAGATTATGGAGGAGTCTGACCTGCTATTGTTCCGTTAAGGAGAGCCGAGGGTCCGTTTTTCCAAAGTAATCTATTTTGGACTTTTCTGTCCCGGCAACACCCTGTGGGGGCTTGAAATGATGTTCGAGTGATATATAGTAAGGTTTCTACTGAGATTATGTCTTTGATGACCTATTGGGTGATGGGTTATGGTATGTAGGCAGGTTTTTCCTTTCAAAAATGTTCTGCCAGTTAGCGATTAGCAGCTTCCATTGACTGTACAGAAGAAGCTATTCTGGTTTTAAATGAAAACAGATGTGATGTTAGGTCCGTATTTTATTGAACAGATAAAAAAACTACAGGTTTCAGTTCTGTATGAAGGTATTTGTGTTGATTCTGATTGGATATTCAACATTGCAAAACAGAATAAATCAGCAATTGATGATATAGTCATATTATGAGTTACACACTGTTATCTGTCTCTTAGACAATCATCAATCCTTTGTCATTCTTGACATCAATCCTAAACGTACCTGTTATGAGTCCTTCTGCTGTGGTGATGTGCATCAGCGTTGCATCACTCAGGGGCCAGTTTTCCGGGTCCAGTTTCTGGGCCCCCAGTCCCCCCAGAGAGGCCAGCTCCTCTTGGATCTGCTTGCCTGAATGGCAGTTTACCCAGCTTCCTTTTCTGTAGCCCAAAGCATCACCAACAGCTCCCAAAACCATGGCGGCCTTGAATTTCTCCATCATACTGGATAGCAACAGAGGTTGTTCTCTTGAATGAAGTGGTCACTTCTCCTGGGATCTAGACGGCTCCTGGCACAAACAAAAGCTGAAGTATTACCTCCTTTCAGCTGTAATTCTTCAGCACATCAACCGAACTCACGGTCACAGAACCAAGGAAGAAGAACAAATTCCCTTGCCCCAAAACATCCTGAATAACAACTTCGTCAGGCTCTCACAATATGAAGATTTCCGCTTGATGTGGAGCTACCACCTGTCTCCACTTCAATACAATCTCTCTTCCCACTCGTGGAGTTTCTCAGTACCAAGGTGGATGTGAAAACAAACGCATCAAGTGTTTCTTTGTGTTGGGCGGCCGGTAGTTCAGCAGTGATCAGGTGTCTCCTAAAAAGGCAATCCCCATGGCTCCAAAGCCTAAAAGCTGGGTGTTGAGTGGTAATGGGGGCTGGACGCACTGGAAGAGATGCTAATGTACTGCTGGGTGGAGGGCAGGCTCGTCAGCTGGTGTGGATCTAGTTGACATCCCAGCTGTCACATGGGAGGAGGGTAAGAATGGAGCCCATCCCTGCTCCATTAGCCTGCCTTCTTTATTGTTGAAGCTCAACTCTCTCATCTTTACCTCACTTTTAAAAACGGACTTTACGCACCTCCTGCACTGACATCTGCTGATCCCCTCTGCATTTATGTGCAAGTTATCCATGACATCCCCTCCCTTGGGTTATTTTATTCTTCACACATTTTTTGTGACATCGTTTCCAACCCTTCATTTTTTTTATGTATATGTTTTTGAATGTCGCCCTTCACATACTCAGTAACAGTAGACATTACCAGAGGGGACAATGATGATATGATGCAGGAATGCAACCTGATAATGGACAACTGTTACCAAGCTGACATTTCATTGTAAACACAAAATCAGAAGTACGGATATTATGTTTGATTTATTACTTCCACCCTCTATATCAGTCCGGCAGTGGCTCAGTCAGTATGGGCTTGGACTGGGAGCTGTAGGGTCGCCGGTTCAAGTCCCCGACCAGACCTAAAAAATATGGAGTGTGAACTGCTACTTGGAGAGGTCCCAGTTCACCTCCTGCCCTACCGGACACCCCCCTCACTCCCATTGCTCCCCGGGCATTGTACAATAGCTGCCCACTGCTCCTAGTACTACACTCCTGGTACTAGGATGGGTTAAATGCAGAGGCCAAATTTCACTCTGTGTGACCATTAAAGAGGATTTCATCCCTCCCTATTCTTCTTCTATATCACTAAAATCAGTTTGTCTAAAAACCTGCTGAATTAAGGGTCTCTTCTGAATAGAGCAAAGCAATAGCTGAGACAAACTCTGTATTATCACAGTGAACCTTGAGTGATATCATAACATTATTGTTTAAATGTTACTGCTATCCAATCCAAATTAACTATTCAGAATTAGGTTTTAAATAAAAAAACTAACAATATTAGTTCCTGATGTTCTTGTTTAAAATGTGACTTAATAACAGTTTTGTTTGATTAAATGTACAACATATTTTTCAACTTTTAGCTGCATTTTTGCATTTGCCATGTCCTGATTCTTCTTGATTTTCAGAAAAATATGAATCTGAGGATATTGATTTCTGAACAACACAACTCTGCTTAACTGTGCAATATACTAACTTGTTAGACAGAGACAAACCTTCACAAGGCTCTTTAAAAACAACATGCTTTATTCACAACTTTCTAAAAGAAAACAATGCTTTTGTGACAAAACATAATATTCTGTAAATACCTGTTTTCTTGCTGGCAACAATAATACTGTTTTGATAAGAATTATCTGCATGACTTGACACAATTGACCAGACATTTGATAAATAAACACGTACCAAATGTACCATGTGAGCAAACTGAACAACCGAAAGAGGTTACATTTTCTTGCTCCAAATCCACAGAGGATGCCAGATAATTCTGTCCACAATCAACTGGGAAAAGCTTTCACACCATCTGGCTGTGCTGGTGGTCTGTGCACAACTTCAACGGTCAGAAGGTTATACAGGATATTTGATTCCACCAACACATATGATATATGTACCAGCTGCTACAGTGACTGTTTTACAGTCATAATAAAGCTGTTTCATTTGCCACTCGATTGCATTCAATCAGGGACTAAAATAATAATAAATTCCCATCCCGATCCACTCTGAAAGTCAACTTAACACACCCCACCTTAGTTATGACCTGTGCCTACATATAAGCAAACTTTGAGAGAGATTTGTTGCAGGGTAACACATCCTCATTTAATAACATGGTTTTATTATAGTGACAATTGGTAGAACTAGACAGCATAGTTAGATGGCAAATAGTGATGCAGGTGCAGGAAGCCACCTGCACTGTGAGAGAGGACGACTGGTACCTGAGCTCTACCTTCTGCCACTCTTTAGGCCAGGAAAGCGCGGTGCATTTAAAGTTCAGAACTGCACTTAAAGAGCAACACTACATCTTGTTTGGAGGAAAAGCATTGCACCGCTAGATGGCAGTGCAAGTACTGTTGAGCACTGTTCTCAAAGTGACATGTTTTGCTCTGTGGTAGTTACTTAAACATGCCACCATTGCACTAAAGTCACTAATTCATGATAAGCAACAGACTAAAACTCAAACAGTGCAAACTAACAGTTAAAATACTCTTAGCTCGGATGTAGATGTTCATTTAAAAAGTCTAGTGTGTTAGTGAAGCTACAGTCAAGTCAACTGAGTAGCTGTGTACAGTACTGCCTGATAAAGAAAAGTCCTACAACAGAAAAGTGTAAATCAGTGCAGTTTGCACAGTTGGCAAATCACCTGGCTGATAAACAGTCAATGTGCCAGTCGGTCTCTCTTTGTACAGCAGTAAACACACTGCAACATGAAAGTCAAGTATTTAATGCAGAAGCATTTCAAAGAAATGAGGATCTAATCGCGGTGTATGTACCAATCATGATTATAAATGTCATTACCTGTTTTCTCAGATATACATTTCGGTTTCATTGGATCTTTCTTATTCCTATTGGTATACAGCGTGTTACGGCTGTAACAACATGATTCTGCTGGTGCTGAGCTTGGAAAGCATGCCGCTCTGTCCAATAGTGCGAATACAAAATGTTGACTTGAACCCTTTCTCTCTGGCTAGTTAAGGTGAATCATAATTTCTTAACTTCTAATCATCATAAAACCAAATGAAAATATTAAGCATTGTAAAAGAGGCCATATGTTTACCTTCCTTAAAAAATATACACACACACACACACACACACACACACACACACACACACACACACACACACACACACACACACACACACACACACACACACACACACACACACACACACACACACACACACACACACACACACACACACACACACACACACACACACACACACACACACACACCCCTCAGTATGATTGTAAGAGAGCTCCACACTCGCAATCTCAGTGAAAATAATGTAGACTTCTATGTTTTTCTCCCCTCCTCAACATCAGTGGCACTGCTTCACACTAGCTGACATAAACATGCAGATTTGAACAGATTGTCCCATTCACGATTGACAATGTGAGAGGCCACATCCTACTGCATCTATAAGTTAATCTTCTGCGTGTGCTGAGGGTTCACAGTTACCTTCCCTCCTGACTGTGCCGAGGGTGCAGCTTAGTGAGAAAGTCAGCAGCAGTTCCAAGCCACACCCATTGGTGATGAGTTCTCAGGGTACTCAACATTTCCATATTGCAATAACAAAGTCTGTTTTTGCCAAAAAAACAAACATAATTAATCTTTCTCCTGTTGATTCCACTCCTGTTTTCCTCTTGCACTGTTCCTGGTCAAGGCATCTTATACAGTTTGAGGAACAATCCTAACATCAAGCTGCAGACAGGCTTATTGAGAAGTACTCTCTTTTTGGCTCATTTGTATGAAAATCCTCATTCAAAAAAAGAAGAAAATTGGGAGAAACACAAACTCCATTTGCTGCATGAAGCCGGGACAAACACTATGTCATGTTGCGCTTACTCGTCACAATCGGCCGAGCAAACTCCACAAAGTCGTCTATGAGGACAGGCCACGCCCCTGAGAGAGAGAAAAATAGTAGTTACATCTCAATTAAATCTTGTTATCAACACACACAATGATGGGGGGGGGGACTAACTGCATTATCAGTAATAAAAGTGTATGTGATCAGCCAGATTTAATCTTTCAGTGTTGATTTAACCACTCCGATGTGTTCACATGACTTTATCCTGCTTTAAAAACCTCACCTTCCTCATCGTAGTTTGACATGTCGTCTGTGATCATATTGCCGAAGTCAAGGAGGAGGTTCCACGTGTCTTTAGGAATGGAGCGTTTGTGATGCTCCTGAATGCAGCACAGTGACAGGAACATTGAGAGAGAAACATTATTACAAAATCAGTAAAAGTCCATTCAACAGCTTTTATGAACCTTAGTGGTTATTGGCAATGTGTCAAAATGGTGTTTAATGTACTGGTTATGTTTGAGTCTGTAGTGATTCTAGTATTATTCTTCTTCACAGGGACTTTGTAAATGAGATGGACAGAATATGCGGAAGAACTATTCTGAATGTATAAAATGTTCTTGCTTACCACCAGGAAGCGGTTCCAGAGATCCAAAAACTTAAAGCGACCAGTGAGAACTAGATTCCAATAGGCGACAGCCATCTCCAGGTCTAAAAAACAAAGTAGATTAAGACTTTTACCTTCTTTGTCCAGATACAATCTGTTAAACAACAAGTAACACACATGTTCTTCTATTCTTCATGTTTTGTTCTTAAACTTACCTAAACCTTTCTGGCCTGGGTTTTTGGCAAAATTGAAGGTAAACTGGTAGAAGTCTTTGAACTTCCCAGTGTCTTTCAGCTCCTGCTCTAGTCTGGGAAGGATGGCCTTGAGTTTTTCTGGACTGTCACAGCTAAAGGAGACATTAGGAATCATTAAACATTTTAACAAAATATCAAAGTCAACTTTATTGTAAATCTTCCAGCTTGTGTGTATAGATGGAGAGATCGAAATACCGTTTCCCACAATCCCGAATATAAAAACAAATGTTTATAAAAAGATGTATATATATATATATATATATATATACACAGTCAAAGACACATTTTTACATGTGCACACATTAAGACCTAAATAAAAATACAACAATCACTATGTACAAAATAACTGTCAATTCAATATTATGAGAATGTACATTGGTGCATTCTCATAACATTGAAGTGACTGTTATTTTTGTTTAAATATTTGGGTATCATAAAAAACAAAAGTTCTAAAAACGTCTTTACATTTCAATTAACATGGCAATGAAATGTTGAGAATGAGGTGACTTCTTAATCAAATGTTGTAGATTTCAGTACCAGTGTTGCTCACCCAAGCTCAGCCATGCCATCCAGGAACTCCTTTCTGCTGAACTCGCATTGCGTGGCCGCTCTGAACTTCCATGCCACCACAAGGATGCTCACGCTAGCTGGATCCAGGATCAGGTCGTCACAGAACTGCTGGACGCCATCGATGCCTATCTTGTTTTCATCTTGGGGGTCTGCAAACACAGATGCCAAAGTGTTACAGAATAGCAATGCTAATGTTAAAGGGAACCTATTATGCAAAATCCACTTTTTCATGTCTTTTATACACAAACATGTGTCCTCTCTGTGTAAACCGATTCTGAAAGTTTCAGGAAAAAAGATTCGCTCACTTCTTGTCCTGATCCATTCGTATAAAAACCTGTCTGAAATTGAGATGATCAAATTTTGGCCACTTTATGATGTCATAACGATGTTTTCGCTTGTGTAACCATTAGCCAATCACCAACCAAGGTAACCCCCCCCCCCCACCTTATCCCCTGAATCTCCTCCTAGAGCACCATTGTGTTCTTTTTAACCAAATATCTCTCAGAGGGGCGTGGGGAGGGGCTCCTTATTTTCATCTAAAGTAACAGACAGAGAATCAGCACTTTTGAAACAGGGCTGAAACAGAGGGGATTATGGGATGCTACAATGGGTGATCTGTTTGGTATTTCGAGCCAAACATTTCAGTTTTGTATATATCTGAGACCTAAAATGTATTGATGAAAAACAGTATAATATGGGACCTTTAACATTAGTTTTGAAACACTTGCCTTTGTATCTGTTGTAGAGCTGTTCCAGCTTCTTGCGGTCCACCGAGGTTTTCATGGATTCTTTGTAGTATAGGTCTGGATTTTGGAAGTAATTATCTGTGGCGACTTCTAGTTTCCAGTCATTCTGCGTCAGGCAGTACACGGCTGTCCTCTCCCCGGCCTGCGTGAAGGACATGAACTGCCGAACCTTGTCCTTCTGCGACGACTTCAACTTGTGCTGTGAAACAAAGTTGTACACAAGATACATTAAGGGCTGTGTCAGGATGTGCACCATGCAAGCACAACATCAAGTGAAACAATACAATTATTAAAGCAGAATTTTAACACAGAGATGTAATGTTTTGTTTAAATGCAGAAGCCTTTATTATTTCAGTTGTTATTGTGTTTGAATGGTGCATATTAACAAACAAATTATTTCTAACTATTTTCTACACACACAACCTGGGGGATGCAGGAACCTGAGGGTGTAGACAGGCAGTAATCTAGTGTTATGGTAAATGGGATGCACAGATATGCATGTATAGTTGATGCTGCACATCGGCAACACTCAGCCTAAACTTTCTGTACTTAAACTGTACACACACACGCACACGCACGCACGCAGTTGGATGTGGATAAATAACACTTGCTATTAGACCTGATCAGTAGGACTCATATCATGCGTGCATCAGCCATTAGTACATTACGGGAAACCAAAACCTCCACTCAATAGCCCACCGTAAAGTCCCGTTAGTTTACAAAAAGACCTCCTCGTGTTCACTTAAACTAGACAGTCATCGGGAGGATTGCACGTATTTGCAGAACTGCAGACCTGACCCACCCGATAATCAAAACAGCAGATTCACGGTGACAGAGCAGTGTGTGGTGACCCTGGACGTTTCGCTCCGGTATGCTCTCTCCTGACCCGGGGCACACTACAGGCGAGTTACCAAAAAGGGAAAGGTACGTGCGGCAAGTGCTGGTGTCCTGATCTCAAAATACCAACAACTGACCTTCCATTTCCCTCATATTCCCGACATACATCACCCTGGCTATGCGACACTTGGCAGAGGACACCCCGGTCTCCTGTATCGGTGTGCCCCCCGCTTTACGGTAGTGCCATACGTTATCGGGTTATGGACTTGTTTAACGGAGCTAGAGATTAGCACCGTTTTCTTATTTTTATTCTACATACCATTTTATCACACGCTGTTTTGGCCCACTTGATATCCAATTACCCTGGTGCGCATGCGTGAAAAGAACTGCGCTACAGTAGAGGCACACTGTTCATGGGAAGTGTAGTTCCGTAGTGCTGTAATGCCACAGGGTCTGTGTTTTTCAATACTTTACTGCATTAAAACACATCTGTTTCGGCAAAATATGGATTTCTTCTCAAAATACTTCTAACAAATATTATGTAAACTAAAAAAAGTCACATTAAAACCTATGTGTAGCTGTGTTTACCACCACATTCAAAATACAAGTTTTGAGCAGGACAGTCGAGGAAACTCGTCTTTGAGCTTATGTAAACGGGTTTGTTGTTGTTGGAAAAGTCAATGTATAATGTTAAGCGAGAGTTAAGACCAATAAAAGTAGATTTAACCAGCTGCCACAATGCAGTTGGCACGATCGCGTAAGAAAACATAACATCATAAAAACCACAACTCCCAAATAAAAGCTGATCAAGATGTTTCGGAAGTAACTTAATCTAAATATAAATCAAAGTTAAATCAGAAAACAATGCAGCAGTTGTCTAGTTTCGCTTAGTGTTAAAGTTATACATTGACACGTCTTGATCAGCCCTATCTCATAAATGTTGCTGAGACGTGTAGCTAACTTATTCAGCTAATGTTAGCATTGTAGTGTTAGCCTTAGCCTCGGTGTCATGGGAGTGTGTGGACTCAGCAGGCTGAAGCTGGTCTGACAGCTTTAAGGATTCCGACTTCGCTTTACTTACAGCTCCAGAAGAGAAAACAGGTTGAACTTTGTACACATTTTTAAAGAATGGTCCAACTTTAACAAGGTTTTTGTCGCACCTACCTGAATGAAGTTACGCTAGCACCCAGTTTGCTAGCAAGAATAGTGTTACCCACTGCTTGAGGTCGAAGTAAACATGAAGTTGGTCGCAAGCCGGTGAACGCCTGCACCGACGCTGGCTTCAGCTATGTGGCAGCAGGGGAGGGGGGGGGGGGGGGGGGGGGTGTCGGTGCTGCGGTACAACAGCATGATTGTTCCCTTCTTCTCCAGCTTCTCCTTCAGTCGTGGAGTACAGCTGAACACCGGGACAGGTCACATATTTCACAGGTAGGTAGGCCTACTGCCTTTCTTTCTTTTTTATCTTCATTTGTTTGTTTTTCTTTAAGTGTTCGGGACATTGAGCTAATTCTTAATTTCACCTCCCCATGGCATTTCCTGAAACGTCAGTCATGACTGGGCTGTGTGTTCTGGTTTGTATGATGTGACGCTTGACTGCCATGGTTTTGATTGTAGGGAATGGATGATATATTGTTTATTTCCCCTTTGGCATGGAGGTGTTGGTATTTATAATTGTATATATGTACATGCATCTAGCAGTATTAATCATAATTATTGATGCATTTATGCTCCATAACTTTAATATTGTATTTGGTAAAGGTGTAGATACTTCTAACTAGTTGTAATACTGTGGGGTATCTAAACATATAATATCACCATTTTATGATATTTACCGATTAATAATATCCAAATTGTCAAGATTACTTCATGTGTTAGAAAAGTGGTGGTCCCACCACTGCTAAATAGTACTGCACTTTTTGTTGTTGTACTTTCTTATACTTATACTGCCAGTTAATACTTCTAGTTCACTACATTTCTTTAACTCCTTTATTCGTTACATTTCAGATTACGTTTTTATCCACAAGCCAGTTTTATAATAATTTTATGAAATGTACTGCATTGTCATAAAACAATCTATAATAACAGTATGTGAATTGTGCTTTTGATTTCTAGCAACTGTATCTGGGTGGAAGCAGTCCTGTTGAAGGAAGGACAGAGGAGCAGTTTGGAGAGTAAAAATCCTTCAACTTGACTCATGCTCTCAAAGGTGTGGTACAGCATAAATGCACACATTCATTCATTTCTAAGTAATTACATGTTGTCAGAAAAGGGCCGTAATAAAGGAGTTTCCTAAAATAGACTTTTGTGTTTAAAGGTAGGAATGCAAACCCATTAGAGGAGGAGGAATAGCAGGTATATCATGTCACATTATCATTCAAATATTTAGACATCTCTTGAGAAAGAAAGAAGCACTGAGTACACAAAGCTCAGAGTAAAACATAGATGATCTAAATCACATTTAATAATACAAATACTTCCAGAACGTTTTAGATCAGTCTGAGGCTGCCTCATGGCTTTCGTCAGACTCAAGTCCCTTCTTCAACACATCCCATAAATACCAAAACAAGTTGTTTGTTCTTCTCTCAATAATCCCCGCTTAAGCCACTTAACCTAAAAAATGATCCTGACATCTCCATTAAATTAGTCTCCTCCTGATGTTTTTTTCCTGTTGATCATTATAACAAACATCCTTTTTCTTTTCTCATCCCCAGATCTCTTTCTCTTCATCGATCTTCACATACAGGTGAAGACAGAGGTAGAGCTTTGGATGCAGGTTGTATGTTGGCTGCTGTGCCTTGGCACGGTGGGGGCGCTCGCTGTGCTGCACAAGGACCAGGTGGCCAAGAATGCCATTAAGCTTTATCTGGGCGAAGGAGGGA
The DNA here is from genome assembly GCF_902827115.2 of Pseudochaenichthys georgianus. Classification (NCBI taxonomy): domain Eukaryota; kingdom Metazoa; phylum Chordata; class Actinopteri; order Perciformes; family Channichthyidae; genus Pseudochaenichthys; species Pseudochaenichthys georgianus. The sequence goes on along the minus strand of NC_047505.1, from coordinate 31,314,461 downwards.
CACACGGCCACAGCTGGGTGAACAACAACTGCAAACGTCTGGTGGGGCTCCTGAGACAGAAGAATGTGGCGGTCAGGAAGCTGACGGCCGCTGCTGATGCTGTTAGACTTGACCGGACCCTTTCAGATCCAGAGAGACTCTTCCAGGTGTGGAGGAAATTCTAATTCAACTGATAAATAATTAATAGACAAAGTTTGTCTTTTTTTATATTTAATAAAGTAATAAAGATATATATAATTGAAATCGATCTCAAATGCAGGAACAGAGCAACTTCATCCTCAAAGGATAAAATGGCTTTGCACCCAGAACACAGCTTACAGTCACACTATATAGTAGAGAGAATAGCCAACTGGTCCCACCCATCAATTCTCTTAGGCATTATCTAAACATCCCCACCATCAAACCATAAAACCCCACAGTCCTTAACCATTTGCAGATCCACCTTTTGCCCTTCCTGAAATGTCAACCCATATGTCTCTGTTAAACACATAAAGGACTACAAATACAATTTAAACGAGTAAAAGGCAATCAGAGTATAAGACATAATCTATATATATGATTGAAATGATTATATGAACATTTGACACGGAAAAAAAAATACCAGATGGACCAGAGCAATTTGCTGCTAAATGCGACTTAAATCTGTCACACTGGTCATGTGTGATTGTTTTAAGCTAAATCAAATGCATTTTTCTTCTCAGTTAACACAATTCATCCCATTTCACCCCATGTTATCTGGATCTATTTTGACATATTCATATATCTCTTGGCTAATCTGATGAAGACACCTTCATTTATCTCATCTAGTTTGTCAAATAAAGACCTTATTTTAGTACAGATGATGCCAGATATATAACATTCATTTAAATGACTGACTGGTGTCTCCCTAGAGGCTTCTCAATACTCAAATTTCCCCTCCTCGACTCCCCTCCTCGAGACTTAGACCCGCCCACAGGAGATGCGAGCGGAGGACCGAGGAGGGGAACCGAGGAGAGAGGAGGGGAAGCAGCAGACGTTTAAAGAAATGAGAACTCCTCTCCTCTGAGCGGTCATATTAAAGCGACCTCCGTTCATTATGACGTGGCAACAGCTGCATCAGCTGTCGAGTGTTTTGTCATATTTTATAATCTCTGTTAGATCAGCTGAACATTGTTCCCCCACATATTTTATTTGAATTCATTGAGAGTGCGGTATAATGAGACAATAACAGGCTACAGATGCGGACACACACACACAAATATATTTATATAAATATATACAATTTAAAGTATGAGAGCACTCTCATAATAACGTAACACAGTCAGAGACTGGATATACCCCCCCCCCCCTCTCTCTCTGGTCGCTGAAATGGGGAATTGAAATTACGGGCCAAAAGTTGTATTTGCAAGTATTAAAAGTAAGGACATCAAACCAACTGAGACCCGTCTGTCCGCGGCATCTGCGCACTGTACAACACACACCTACACACTGTACAACACACACACCTACACACTGTACAACACACTGTACAACACACGCACCTACACACTGTACAACACACACCTACACACTGTACAACACACACCTACACACTGTACAACACACACCTACATACTGTACCACACACACCTACAGCTGCTAAAGCATAATCAGGCTACAGCCGTTGTGTATTTTATTATGTGAAGCACTAAATGGTTTTAGAAAAATATGGACTCTTTGTAGATATCTACTAAACTAAAGCAAATAAAGAGAGTAGGCCTGTTATACTGAGTGATATATATTTTACACACTGCTCTGCTTTCTGCAGGACCTCACAGCTGTTCTCACTGTAAACATCGCGTTGCGATGAGAGCAGGTTCTCAAATAATATCCAGGGGATGCATGCAGAGCTGTCATTGGCTGAGATAAGTCCGGCCGTGCGTCACGCCTCCACCGTTCCCGGAAATGCATCCGCGGAGGAGCCGTGGAGGAACCATCAGTGTATCCTCGGTTATAGCTCCTCCAGAGAGCCTCCTCGATGCTCGATCCTCGGTCCTCGGTGTGCATTTAGAGAAATGAGACGTCCTTCAAAATGGCGCGCTGAAATTCATTTCCGGGTCACTACCGGAGGACCGAGGAGTCGAGGAGTCGAGGAGGGGAAATTTGAGTATTGAGAAGCCTCTCCTGTCTGCTTGCAGGTTCACACCCTGGAGGTTTTCCAGAAGGAGCTGAATGAGAGCGAGCACCTGGTGTTCCAGGCGGTGCACAGCCTTCAGAGGGCGCTGCAGGGAGACTACAGGGATGTGGTCAACATTAAGGAGAGCAGCAGACAGAGGCTGGCCGCCCTCAGGGAGGCAGCCATAAAGGTGAGGCTGAACCCATTTGTCATATCCTGATGACATGTACATATAACAATGCCAGACAAATATTATGATATTGCTGTCAAGCACATTGCCCGACCATGAAAGGCAGAGTAATATCATGTGTATTGTTTCCTATATATCCTTGAATGTCTTCTGTTTTGTGTAAACAGGTTTGTATAGTTTTTTGTTTTTACACACCCATCTCTTTAGGAGGAGCAGGAGTATGTTGAACTGGTGGCCGCTGAGAAGCACCAGCAGGCAGCTCTAAAGAGCGCTTTAGCTCAAAATAAAACTCTGTCCATGCTGGATGAGATCCTGGAGGACGTTAGGAAGGCAGCAGACCGGCTGGAAGAGGAGATCGGGGAACACGCCTTTGACAACAACAAAGAGGTCAGAAAACACATCTGGTTGCTTGATATAATTCAGACTCCTGGAGCTTGAATAGTCATGATTCCATCTTCAGTCACGTGTTAAAGGGCCCATGTCATGCTTTTCCGGTTATTACCCGTCCCCTTGTGTGTTATGAAGGTTTTAATGCATGTAAACGGTCTGCAAAGTCACAAACCCTCAAAGTACACCCTGTAGCGAGTACAACTCTAACACAGAAAAGACCTGTCTATGCTGCCCCAGAACGCCTCGTTGGAGATTTCTCTTTTTCCATTGTTTTCTTCCTGGGTACAGTGACGTGCCCATACCCAAATGGACCCATTGGTCCAAATGGACCAATCCGTGGAGCCGTTACGTCCGCGGAGCCGTTACGTCCGCGGAGCCGTTACGTCACGCACACACACACACACACACACACACACACACACACACACACACACACACACACACACACACACACACACACACACACACACACACACACACACACACACACACACACACACACACACACACACACACTCTTTTCTCAGCTGCAGCTCCGCCGATTTCTCCTCCCTGAGATGGCGGGACGCAGCGAGGCTGTGGGTGTGTGTGTGAGCACACACACAAACTCCCAGCCAGGCTGCGGGTGTGTGTGCTCGGGCTGGGTTTCGCTGTGTCTCGCTGTCTCGCAGACGGCCACTGGGCTCACAGGGGGGGGGGGGGGGGCAGGAGCTCCAACAAGCCGTTTAGGACAGAGAGTGAATACACATACTATACAGAGATGCTGTATGAGAAACCAATTTGAGTTTGGAACATTGCACAATATAAATCTATGTTAGTATACCTCAACAATGGAATTCTTATCAGTAGAAATGGCCATGGCATGGGACCTTTAACAAAGTACAGTAGTTTGTAATCTGTGACTCCTTAAATACCCTCTGTTTGTATAGATGGAAGGAGTAAATGTGGAGGCAGTGTTGAGAGTGGAGGAAGACGAGGGAAATGGAGGGAAGAGGAAGAACAAGTCCAAGCAGAAGGAAGTGGAGGATGACCTGGGACTGAGCATGCTCATCGACTCTCAGAACAACCAGTACGTCCTCACCAAACCACGAGACTCCACCATGCCGAGAGCAGACCACCACCTCATCAAGGTCCGTGCCTCACACTCACGCTCCTTAGGTGTTAATCCTTGATAATGCACAAACAGGGTTGTTTTTAGTATGTGATACATTAAAACGTTACCGACATTTTACTACTATGTTTTTGTTCGGGGATACTGCATCCTGCCTTAACCAAAATCAAACACAAACACTATTTTTTTAGTAAATCTGGGACACTTCCATGCCATTCCTGGAAAGTGCTCATGCTGGATGTTATGAGCTAAGTTAATAAATATCTATTTAAAATATCTATTTATATTAAAATAAAATGTTTGTGTTGCTGTCTATTCCATTTTTTTATTTTTATTAAAATAGTTAGATATTCCTTTCAAATAATTTTTATGTTTTAAAGCTTTTCTTGAATATGTGATGTTTAGGGTTGGGTAACTTTGATTTAAATGAACACAAAAAACTGTGTGTGCAGGACTTGGTGTCGGTGGTGATGCTGTCGCTGCCCTGTGGCTGGATCTGCTCTCTGATTGGTCTTCCTCCCATGTTTGGATACATCATCTGTGGGGTCCTTCTCGGCCCCTCAGGCCTCAACAGCATCATGGTGTGTGTGTGTGTTTTTTCACTTCCCTTTGTACCCCTAGTTTAGGAGGGAACGTAACAAACAATTAATTTGTACGTTCCCTCCTAAACTAGGGGTACAAAGGGAAGTGACAAAACACAAAAATAACCAGGCGAGAGAAAAAGGAGAGGAAACGGTCGACTGAAGCCACAAAGTGAGATTTTAATTAGTTCAAAAGTAAAGCGGCTCGCCAGCCAAATTGCAAAACAAACTTAGTAAATAAGGACAACTTTCTTGCAAAAGAAAGTGACTAACGTTTACAATACACAAAGACACACTGGAGCACATCTCCTAACAATTAGCCGTACACAGGTCAAACTAGCTCTCACACAGAGACACTACACTACAGCAGGTCTGTGTCTGTGTGTCTGAACTGTCAGCAGGTCAGATCAGAGTTAAAGAACGATGCCAGTGCGTTCTAGTTGTTGATTTCCCTGTCTGTGTGCAGTCTATGGTCCAGGTGGAGACTCTGGGGGAGCTGGGTGTGTTCTTCACTCTCTTTGTGGTCGGGCTGGAGTTCTCACCTGAGCGACTTCAAAAGGTAAACCAAAAGTAAAAAGTTTGGCATTTGATCCATGTTACTCTGTAAAGATCTGAAACCCGTTGATTTACCTTGCATGAAGGGACTTCATACTCAATGTTTATTCCTGCTACCATCATTTTTTTTTGGTATACCTACTTCTAACTTTCCATATTGTGTAACTCAAGGTACCTGATTAATCACCTAAGCATGATGTGTATGCCCTCAAATGTTTTAGTTTGACATTTTTCTGTTAGAGTTTCAACTGTTAAATATATCTGTTTTAGTAAGCTGCTTACATCCATAAGGTGGACTGATATATACTCTGTGTGTGTAGGTATGGAAGGCATCAGTCCAGGGGTCGGGTTACCTCAGTCTGATGATGGTGGGGGCCGGTCTGTTGTGGGGTCAAGTCCTAAATATTCGACCCACCCAGACTGTCTTCATTTCCACCTGCCTGTCCCTGTCCAGCACTCCACTGGTGTCCCGCTTCCTGGCGGGGGGGAGCAGAGGGGAACGAGAAAAAGAAGGTAGGTGTCTTTGTGCACATAGATAAATGTAGATCACTGCAAGTATGACATATTCTGTGAACCAACCTAAAAAATAACATTGCCATTGACCTTGTTGGTTCCCTTGAAAAAAACAAATGGGATATTTCTGGGTTTTTTATTTTTTTTATGATTATTAAAGCAACACCCCATGACGTCATATCATCGTAGTGTTAGGCGTGACTTTCGACCTGTTTTGCTCTGTAGGCAGCTGTGTTTGTCCAATAAGCCTAAATACAGAAATAATTGAGGAAGAGATCTCATCTAAAGCAGCTGTGGAAAAGGATTTAGTCTCACTACCTAAAAGTACAGTACACACACTTCAACAATGTAAATAATGTATTTAGAGAAATTCTTGAGCACAATGATGATTAATGTGTGTCTGTGAGAAAGGTGAACTGGACTACAGCAGCGTTCTCCTCGGGATGTTAGTGATGCAAGATGTTCAGCTCGGCCTCTTCATCGCCGCCATGCCAACGCTGATCCAGGCACAGAGTGGAGAAGTGGAAAGGTCAGTTTTTTCAATTATTTTTTTCTGCATGCGTCCTCTCCTCAACAAGAAGCATGCACCGCTTACTTAAACATGCTGTCTCTTTTGTGAAACACAGCTTCCTGTTGGGGAGTCTGCGTGTGCTTTACCTCCTGGCCCAGATCCTGGTGTCTCTGGCCGCTGTGCTGCTGCTGTGTTTGTTACTCAAATCCTTCCTGATTGCCCCCTTTTACAAGAAACTGCATGCTGAGAGCAAAGGCAACAAGGAGATCCTCGTGTTGGGGATGGCAGCTTTTGTCTTTTTCATGCTGACGGTACGCACTTTGCTTTTAAATATGCATTATTATTTGCCCTGCATTTCTCTACAAATGTTTAATATTGCTCTTACACCACAGCATTATTGAACTTTTTACGAAGATATTGTTTGTCATAGGCGGCGCGTGAGGCTCAGGATTGGGAAGGCTAAATAACTTGTTTTACCTGACACTGCCCGCCTCCGGCCGCGGCGTCTATAGAAAATAAATCAACTCAGTGAAAGCACCGCCTGATGCCTGATGATGACTCAGCGTGTGCGGAGTTTAAATCTATTAAGTATAAAGGAAATACAGTTTAAACTGCCGTATGAAGAGAAGATGCCGACGTTTCGCACTTATCATTCATATCACATTATCAATCAGATCATCGATCATATAATATCATAATATATCATAGCCTATATTTCCTTATCTGAGTCAGCTTCTCGAGCCGTATCTGGCCGTGCAACACTTACATTGTCACATAGGCCTACTGTGTGCAGAAGTATTATTTTAAGCAATACATTAAGTTTGATGAAACACAAGTCAAATGTAATTAAAGTCAGATCCACTCGTGTCTTAGACGGGGCAGTGATATCATAAACCTGTTAATGTACGCATTCAAACACTTTTTCTGTTACCAGCTGTATTCACCTTGCAGGTGCACCTATGTGGCTTTTATCCTGGATTATATGTTTAAGTCATGGATGTTTAAAGTTCATATTTGTCTAATATTAGTTTACTTTTCATTAATGAAGTATGACGCTGCGCTGTCAGTAGGCTACACTTGTTCCTGTTTGGTCAAATGTTGCTAACCCCGCCCCTTTCACGTGAACGCGCTCTCAGCTGGAGAGAGAAACCCTGGCTTGATTTACCGAGTTGATAACCAGCGTCGTAGGACCGCTTAGCGAGATCTCGTTTGTTGGGTTAGTTAAGATAACTCAAACATATCCAGGGTCTGTTGAACTGGCTTCGTAGTACAGGGCACAGGTGGCTGCATAGCAGCGCTAATGTCAAAGACACAAACATTATACATTATATATTTCTTTTACCAGGATGCAGTGACACAAATATTTGGGAAGGCTTAGCCTTCCCTAGCCTACAGTACCCGCCGCCCCTGTTGTTTGTTGATTTTTCTCTCGCTGTTTGATATGGTAGGTGACAGAGTTTTTAGATGTTTCTATGGAGCTGGGCTGTTTCCTGGCTGGAGCTCTGCTGTCCACACAGGGTCACATGGTCACCACGGAGGTCATGGGATGCATCGAGCCCATCAGAGATTTCCTCGCCATCATCTTCTTCGCCTCTATCGGTCAGTTTAAGACAGATCCCAGCTTTATTACCATGGTACACTTATTAGTCAGACTTTGACTGTATCATCGCTTGTGGTTTGCCGCAGGTCTCCACGTGTTCCCGACTTTTGTGCTGTATGAACTCACCATCCTGCTGGTGTTAACTTTCACACTCGTCATTATGAAGGTACATAACTTTTCTTTCTGTTTGTCATTTTCTTCTCCGGTTATTCTTTGCCGCACTCTCAGTCCTCCTTCTTTCCACTGACTCCTCTCATCATGTTCCTCCCAGTTCATGATGGCCGTCCTAGTGCTGTCGTTCATCCTTCCTCCAGGCTCTCGACACATTCGTTGGATCGTGTCAGCCGGCCTGGCTCAGGTCAGCGAGTTCTCCTTCGTCCTGGGCAGCCGTGCGCGCCGCGCTGGCATCATTTCCAGAGAGGTCAGTGATATTTAATGATTGTGATTTATTTATTTGCCGATGTCTATGAAGCACTTTGTAAGTTCTTTATAAACACACAACATTTGGAAAACAAATAACAATTGTTTTCTTTACTGAATAGTCTTTTGAATTATTTCTATACATTTATAAAATCCCAAAATGTTATTTTCAAATACTCAGAAAAATAATTTGACATTTAAAATGCTCAAACAAAATGATATTTTAAATGTTTGCTTGATGAAACATCTGTAGCAATTATCTGATTACATCACAATTGCTACAGTAATTTTTTTTATCTAGAGGAAGTTTTGTTTTATGTATCCGGATTTTTAGATACGTCCACTGAGGTTTCTAATCTGTTCAACGCTGAGCTGCTCAAATATATTTCACAATGGAGAGGACACAGAAATCTCTGAGACTTGTATCTCAAAATTAGGGTTAATCAAACCACAGCGGTCTACGTGCGTATAGGGTTGCAAAGTGGCGGAAAATATCAGGTACATTTCCATGGGAAGTTAAGCTGGGGAATTTTGGAAAGCTTCCATGGGAATTTATGGGAACTAACTGGGAATTGAGGGTAATGTAATCGAATTGTATCATATCCAAGCATAAATATAAACATTTTGTTTTGTCATAAGAAAACATCCATGCAAAATTATACAATTAATAAAACATGACATTTCAACAGATTTATTTGTAAGTAGAACAGAACAAGTTTCAATTATTTTATTGAACAACCATTTGTTTCATTGAAGAACAAAAACCTGAATGTTGAGTTAAATATTACAAATCCCCCCCAACACCACTCATTCAAAAATGCACACCCCATCCAGAAATCCCCACAATAAATCATCTATGCATGTGATGGAGGAATGCACAGTGCCTGTAGGGTGTGTGGTCTCAATAGCCATGCAGTAAGCAGTGTGCTATGTGCATGTGATTGAGGAATGGCATGGATATTCAAGTGTACTTGAATGGCATCTGTTTGTGTTAGTCAAGATTATGCTAAAATATACTTTCCCCAACTATATTTAAGTTCCCTATGAAGAGCCAACCTTCAATTTAGAAAATTCCCAGTTTATTCCCTTAAATTCCCATGGAAAGTTTCCATCTTTGAAAATTCCCGGAATTTTGCAACCCTACGTGCGTATATACAGGGTTCGTACGGGTGCTTGAAATCCTTGAAAATGCTTGAAATTTGACGTGGTGTTTTCAAGGTTGGGAAAGTGCTTGAATTTTGGGAATGGTGCTTGAAATTTAGATAAAGTGCTTGAAAATGTAAATGCTTTACTTTTACAAAAAATTGCTGTGTGACTGAATAGTTCGCTTTTTAGATTAAAAGAAAAGAATTGCTTCGCTTCTACATAAAACAGCTCCGCTGCACCTTCCCGCGCGATGCGCAAGTGTTTGTGTGAGGGTCAAGCCCAAGAGTAGCCTCCTGCAAAGTTTGCAACAAATAACGATGGGAGAGTCTGCGCTGACGAGCCACATGAAAGGTACGACGTAGAAGAGCATTTTAGATTAGGCTAACGTTGCATTTCGTGTTATAGTCATGAAATATAATCTATTGATTCGACACAGAGCAATTTTGAAAGCAATGTATTTCTACTGGTAGTATGTTTCGTGCCTAAACCAAATGTGACTTGCTCTATCGAAATCAGTCACATTGACCCGAAGACACATTTTCGTTTGTATTACTGGTCTCGGGGAAGCTCGCGAGTGTGTTTGTGTATTTTTGCGTTTGTGTACCGGGGAAACACTCACAAGAAACACCGGCTGTTGTTATGCTTGCTGTGACGTTACATTAGTCCGTTCTCTGCTTGTAATTATGCCGAAGCTTCAAAGTTGTATTTATCATCTGAATTTGCCGAAACAAGTTTAATATTCTGAAAGCCAAGACTTTGTTTATTTGAAAACAGATGAAAACAAACTGTCTTTTATATAAAATTGAAGTATTATACAAGTAAAACTACATTTTGCTTTAATCCCATGTAATTGTAGAATGAACACAGTCTTCCTTTGAAGATGTATAAGTCAGGTGTCTTGAGTAGTCACATTACCTAAAATCATTGTGCACATTTGTAAATATTATTTTCCACTTGTTACCATTGTGAGTCTATTTGTATGCAGCTCTGCGTGATTTTGTGGCTACAATTCAGGCTAATACGCTACTAGAGGTGGAATAAGTACTCAGATCTTGTACTTGAGTAAAAGTAGAAGTACTCAGATCTTGTAGTGAAATTAGAAGTACTCAGATCTTGTACTTGAGTAAAAGTAGAAGTACTCAGATCGTGTACTTGAGTAAAAGTAGAAGTACTCAGGTCTTGTACTTGAGTAAAAGTAGAAGTACTCAGATTTTGTACTTGTGTAAAAGTAGAAGTACTCAGATCTTGTACTTGAGTAAAAGTAGAAGTACTCAGATCTTGTACTTGAGTAAAAGTAGAAGTACTCAGATCTTGTACTTGAGTAAAAGTAGAAGTACTCAGATCTTGTACTTGAGTAAAAGTAGAAGTACTCAGATCTTGTACTTGAGTGTAGGAATACTCTGTTACAGTAAAAGTTCTGCATTCAAAATGTTCCTCAAGTGAAAATAGAAAAGTATTCTCATCTAAATATAGTGAAAGTAGCGACAGTAAAAGTAGTCGTTGTGCAGATTGGTCCATTTCAGAATAATATATATGATGTGTTTTATAATGATTGATCATTAAAGTATTCTCAAAGCTGGTAAAGGTGCAGCTAGTTTGAATGACTTTGTATACTGCAGGGTAGCTTGTGAATTTACTCCAGGTGGAACTAAAGTCTGATTCAACACTTGATTAGATTTCATTCATCCACATCTGTGAAGTAACTAAAGGTGTTAAATACATGTAGTGCAGTAGAAGTACACCATGTACTTCTGAACTGTTGTGCAGTAGAAGTACACCATGTACCTCTGAACTGTAGTGGAGTAGAAGTACACCATGTACCTCTGAACTGTTGTGCAGTAGAAGTACACCATGTACCTCTGAACTGGAGAGGAGTAGAAGTACACCATGTACCTCTGAACTGTAGAGAAGTAGAAGTACACCATGTACCTCTGAACTGTAGTGCAGTAGAAGTACACCATGTACCTCTGAACTGTAGTGGAGTAGAAGTACACCATGTACCTCTGAACTGTAGTGGAGTAGAAGTACACCATGTACCTCTGAACTGTTGTGCAGTAGAAGTACACCATGTACCTCTGAACTGGAGAGGAGTAGAAGTACACCATGTACCTCTGAACTGTAGAGAAGTAGAAGTACACCATGTACCTCTGAACTGTAGTGGAGTAGAAGTACACCATGTACCTCTGAACTGTAGTGGAGTAGAAGTACACCATGTACCTCTGAACTGTAGTGGAGTAGAAGTACACCATGTACCTCTGAACTGTTGTGCAGTAGAAGTACACCATGTACCTCTGAACTGGAGAGGAGTAGAAGTACACCATGTACCTCTGAACTGTAGAGAAGTAGAAGTACACCATGTACCTCTGAACTGTAGTGGAGTAGAAGTACACCATGTACCTCTGAACTGTAGTGGAGTAGAAGTACACCATGTACCTCTGACTTGCGTTCACTACCAACCTAAAAGTACCTCAACAATTAATCAATAATGTATTGAAAAGTTATTTGGCTGATTGCTGTATATCGGCTCAGCCAGGTTATATGGGATGCCCACTCTACGTACAGATCACTAATTTTGAAATATTAAACTTGGTTTTCTTTTCTTTACTTTTTCATCCTCGTGTAGAATGCTATCACGAAACACACATGTGGTTGTTTATAGCATAAAGAACATCTGATTTAATGTGAGGTAGGGAAATAATCATTTGAGTATGTGTATATAAATATGTAATTTACAACAGCTGTAAGATGCTGGAAAAGCTGGAAAATGCACCTTGAAAATGCTTGAAAAGTGCTTGAATTTGACTTTGGAAAAGGTGCAAGAACCCTGTATATACCACATCAAAAAAAAATCAACTATTCAAATGTTCCTCTTTTGTCTTATAAAAACAACAGCTATTCATTGAAACATTGAATTAACTCTAACATTCATGATTATATTCAATTAAAAGTTTGTTTTAATCTCACGCTCAGTTTTTTTCCGTTTCTCTGCTCAGGTGTACCTGTTGGTTCTCAGCGTCACCACCCTCAGTCTGCTGCTGGCCCCGGTGCTGTGGAAGGTCACCACACATAAATGGGTTCCCCGGGTCGAACGAAAAACAATCACATGACCACATGAGCTTCTGGAAAAACACGTCCCTGTGTAACTCTGAGAATCTAAGTCTTATTTGGCCTTTCAGAAAGGTTGGACCAAAACTACTTGTTCTTCATTTAAAAGACACTGATTCCTTCCTACCACAAACATTAAACCTGGACCATCTAATCATACTGTTAAATGGCTTGTTTTATTATAGCACAGGCCAAAATGATTTCCCAACAAATCTATGAAATGTAAACGCCTCTGATGTCATCCACTCCTCTTCGTAAAAGCACAACATCATCTGTGACTTTAAAGAACCGTCAATAGGATCAGTTCAATGAAGAAGCACAAGTCCTCCTAGTGTTCCGATGGTTTTAATGCACTTTCTCCTGCATTATGAAGAACATACAGAAACTTTCCCTCTCTACTGTCCTGATGATATAAATTCAACTGAACTACATCCTCCTCAGTTGTTATTGCACTTTCAACTTCAAGTTTTTCTAATTCCTTGCAACAATCTATGGAACAAAATCTGAACTCTATATGTTGGCTCTTTTTATATGAATGAGAGAAATGGTCGGATTACTTAAAGTACACCTATCATGCTATTTTTAGGCAATAGCATAGGTCTCAGATATATAAAAACATGTCTGTTTTGCTCAAAATACCAAACAGATCAACCATTCTTGCCATGCCTCATATCCCTCTATTTCACTTCACACACATGCTCTGTGCAGTACAGGTTAGCTCTGAGTGTTCACCAACACGATTTCCCCCTTTTTTTTCGTGTTGCACAGCACGATTTTAAAAGCAATGTATTTCTACTGCCTGCAGCACGTCTTTTTCTCCGGTCGGGTCGTGGAAGACCGGAAGCTGTGTGGTTCATAAAAACATTTTCTTACTCAATATCAAGCCACGATTATTGCTTTTATTTTAAATCGTATAATTTCGGACTTTTGTTGCCGTCTGTGAGGAAAATAAATGGGGCTCAGAGCCTCAGAATACTGAAATCTGTATTTTCTAAATCTTTTTTTCTTTCTAATTTGTTATTCTTTTCAAAATAACACACTGTTATTTACTCACCAATAACACACAATTATCCTTGCTTTTATTTATTGGTTTAATTTCATAATCTCGTGCTTTTTTGGCGTCCGTCAGGAACTGAATTTCAAAATAAAAATAACCGGAAACAGACGTAGGCATTTCGAGCGATTACCCAAGATCCTCAGCTATGGTTTAAGCTCGCTAATTGGATGCTTTAGCCGCAATGTATGCTGGGATTTGGTGTTTATATGATATGAAATCCGGAATTAAAAATCGTGTTGGTGAACACGAAATGCCATGAGACTGGGTTGGAGTGTTATACCTCATTCACACCAACGGTGTTTCAGGGCCGGTTCGGAGCTGGAGCTTGAAAAGCACCGGGTTTTCCTCTTCACACCGCAGCGGAGCAGCCTGTTAGCTCCGGAATCCGGTTCGTTTCAAGCACCAAAAAATTGTCCGGCCAGAGCAAAAGCACCGCATACGTCACGCTTATGTCGAGGCGGGGGCAGGGGCAGAGACAGATCAACTCCTGAACAACAACAAAAAGCCCGCATTTTATCCAGTTTGTACACAACGATGGAGATGAATTTAGCTCTGAGGAAACTCTTTAGTGTTACCTAAAAACAACATCAATTCATTTTACAAAGACTATAACAGGCTTTATTCATTCTTCTTTTAGGCTCTTCATTTTGATCAAATCTATGTAAACCGGTACATTAGTTCAAAGTAAGAAATGGAGATAATTAATTATTAGAGAGGGGATCACAAGAACATGCTCATCAGTATTTTTTTTTACTGATGTTGCATTAAAAGGAAAATCTTGCACTGGTTACCATTGAATGTTAAACGTGTGTGCCTGCTCTGCTGTAAGTGTCTGTGTCTTATCTTTCATAATGTGTAAGTGTATGTACAGTATGAGCGATATACATGTTATATTTTGTTATATATTTCACATTTTCCTTCGTCAAAACAGAGGCGTATTTTTCTCTTTTCCTGTGTAGTGGATTGAGTTTTCATTCCTGTGTGTTGTTGGTCATAATGATAATGTATTTATTAAAAACAAGAAGATACATCATTATTTTATTGATTTGAGTCTGTATTCACTCTGTTCTCAGATTGCATTACTTTCTCTGAACAATATTTTTGAATCTTGATTATTGTCTGAATTTGAATATCGTATTATACCTTGATATGAAGGAATTTTTTATTTGCTGGTGATCTTAATGCCCATGTTTCCTTACCTTTTGATTTGTATTGCTTTGATTGAAGTTTTTAACTCCATCCAGTTAGTCAGTGGTCTGAGGCATCTCTGGAATTTCTAGACTTCCCTCGGTCCGACCATTAGCTGTAATCTTCTAAATCTCTCTGTTACCTCCTTACTCTGCCCCCAATACTCACATACATGACCTCCCCCTCTTAACTCCACGTCAGGCTCTTCGTGCCTTCACTTTTGTCTTTCATTTATGACATTTTATAGGGGTAAACGTTTACTTTGCAGCATTTAAAAATATGGCAACTGTCAAAGTCAAGTCAATGTTAATTGCATTAGTGACATTAATAAATAGTGCAGGAAACACATCTAGTAGAAAGCTAGATTTAATGACTCCATATAAATAAATGTCACGATGAGTATTTTAATCCAGTGTTTCACAACTTTTTTGGCTTGTGACCCCTTCAAAATGTGTTCTTATGAGTCATGGTTGTAATGTAGACTTTTTTTTAGAGTTTTTAATCCCAAAGATAATCTCAACACCCTTTTTTGGAGGTTTATTTATTTAACAACTTTATAACTGGTAACTTTGGTTTTGGTGATGTCAACTGTGGTATAATACTTAGGTGGACGAGCAGACAGATGGTTACATGACAATATGAAGATTTTATTTTTATTTCATGTAAAATCATAAAACAAAGAGTGTCATGAATCACTCAGCAAAGCATGACAACCATGTTCATAAAAGCACCACAGAAATGTAACAATACAAGGAGTTTAAAGTGTGTTTAAAAAAAAAGGATATTTCCGGTGCTGGATTATTATTGAACGTGTTGTTTATGCAAGATACAGCTGTGAACACATTACAATAGTTTCACTGCAACCTCTTGTGTCTAAAAGAATAAAGTGGTTTAAAGGTCGTTAAATAATAGTTTATCTGTAGTCAGCTGCTCTATCTCTGATACTGAAAGGTTAGTTGTTGTTACTGATATCTCTGTATCTTCTCTACTGTTTCTCATTTTAATGCTTTGAGGTGGAAGATGACTTTTCCCTCGTAGGGGTCGTGGTAGTTTTCGTAGCTGATCTTTTCTGAGACCACTCTACACTGGATCTTAGCGTGCTTTGCTCCGACCAGGCTGAACCGAACAGCCACCAACGGGTTGACGTAAGAAGGCTGAAGGAAAGGAGAAAGAGACAATGCTTACCATTCATGCTCAAGTGCTTGAGTTAAGTATTTTTATTTACAGATGAGATAATCAAAACAACCAGCTACAGTAGCTACTGCTATAATCTAGTTAGCATAAAGAAAGGAAAAAGGGAAACAACAAAATTCCCTAAAATAATCTTTAAATAACAAATTGTAATGCCAGATTGTTAATTTATTTTGTACAAGAAGTGTTATGACAACAGTTTGTGTTATTTTGGGAAGTCGTTTCAGGCTATCCGTTTCCCCTGTTTCCAGTCTTTGTGCTAAACTAAGCTAACTGCAAATAGGGCTACTAATTTAGTATTTTTTTCTCCATCGTGGCCCCTCTACAACAGTTGAAACATTTACTTTTGACACATGAGTGTGAAACTGTTGCCTAGAACCTTTACAGAGAGAAAACAAATGTTATTTAAATATTTAGATGTGGATTTACCTGTGCCAGCCTCCCGTAGTAAGGGAAGTAAGAGGGATCCATATTTCCATTTTCAGGGAAATACTCCATTTTGGCCACATTTCCTTCCCCTTCCTAAACACACAGACACAGATACAGATTTAGTCATATTTAATGGGGCATCACCGGAGGACTACTACTACTGGGCACACTGTTGTATAATGTCTCATGTGACCCTGGAGGAGCTTTATCATATGAGAAAATAACCCTTAGCACCGAGACTAAAATATAACAGAAGGTCTGTTACAAATTGGGGTTGTTGAGTTTGAAAAAAAGAAAACCAAACTTGAAGGTTTATATGAACATAAATGCATTATGGGAAATGTAGGATCAAGTGTTTTTATGGGTTGGCTCACACTTGGACATAAAAATCAGCATATCTGTGCCTCTGCTGCATTGATTATGATCTTTAATTTGTCTCTCAGGAATCCCTCCAACTTGATGGAAGTGCAATACTAAGGCCCAATCCCAAACCACGCCCTACACCCTACCCCTACACACTCCCCCTCCGTGACGGAGTGAACTCCGTGGAGTGACACGAGCAGCTCAACGAGGCTCTCTCCGGCTGAAACAGGAAATGCCGTAACTGTATGTAACAACGGTTTCAAATCAGCATCTCTTAGACAAAACATTTAAATTAATAACTAAAATAAAACTCCAAACGTCTTTAATTGTGTTACTTTTTTGTAAAGCTCTTTTAGTTTTAAACCTGATGTTTATAAGCTTCTTAGTTTTTGCAACAATCTGTAAATATACACAACTTTATAATAAAATGCACACATTTATCTAGACTAAACACATACAGGTATGATCCTAAGTAAAAACAATGTGAGGTTATCATGAGGTTGTTAACATCGCAATGTATCAGTGGATGTTTGCTGGAACTACTTGTAAACAGCGTGTTTCCTGACGGACACACACAGCGTTGAGACCGGTCAGGTAGAGACCGGTCTCCAGTCAGCGCCATGGAGGTCAGCACCGATGCAGACTCGCTGTTTGATGGCTTGATAGCCCACTCCCCCTCCACACCGCTCCACACTCTTTGGTTTGGAACAGCACTTAATGTGGCGGACCCTCCGCGCGAACAAGCAAACGGAGGGGTAGTGTGTAGGGGGCGGTTTGGGATTGGGCCTTACTCCCTCCATCTAACAGGAGGGAGCCTCATTGAGCTGCGAGTGTCACTCAACGGAGTTCACTCCGTCACGGAGGGGTAGTGACTGTGTAGGGGTAGGGTATAGGGCGTGGTTTGGGATTGGGCCGGACACACACAGCGTTGAGACTTGAGCACTTAATGTGGCGGACCCTCCGTGCAAACGGAGGGGTTAGCGCGGTGTGTAGGGGTAGGGTATAGGGGGCGGTTTGGGATTGGGCCTTAATCACTGGAGCACCCCTGAAAATGAAACGTAAAACTTATGACTCTTCTTCTTTAATTTTTTAATGCGTGCTGTCAAAATCAGTATATGGAGTTGTTGCTCACCAGTACAGTGCAGTTTACATAAGGGGCAACATCTGTGCGATTAGTAGGCAAATAGTTGATGATCTGCGGAGACAAACATGTGTACCTTTAGTCATTTTCATTAACAAGCTTTTTTCTAATATACTGCGAGATTCAGGTTTTCCCAAAAGGGCTCAGAAAAGGTTGAATGCATTAAACTTACTCTGTTCATCTTAATGATGACACAAGGCATGGAGCAGTTGTAGCCAAAGGTTGGGTCCTCAAATCCTGAGCAGGGTCCCAGCATGCTTTGCAGGAAGGGACATGAGTACTTAGTGTGGTGAGGTCCGAGGAAGTGTTTCTGGAGGAAGTACTTTCCCTTTGTGCAGTTATAGTTGTTACACTCAAGCTGCTTGGTGTCATTGTAGGCTGAAAGAGAAAGACAGCGAGAAAGATTAAGATGTCTTGTTTGTTTTATAAATATTTTAGTATCTGTATAAAAGCTTCAACAGAGTTAATACTAACGCTCCAGGAACTCATTGAGGATTTTGGTCATCTTCATCCAGCTGGCTTTGTCTGACGTGTTGTAGGTGATTTCAATAACTTCCTCTCCATAAGTGTCCGGCCACACCATCACCCCTGAACAGAGAAACAAACAGAGAGCTCGTTATTTAAAGTTTCATTTAAGTCGTTGTCTAACTCCTTATTGATTATGTGTTACCCGGAGATGCTAGTCGGTCTTGGTAGTCCGGCGTGTACGGATCCAAGGTGTACATGAGCGTCCAGATGGCGAGGCTGAAAAGGGAGGTCATCACAGCGTAGAAGGACACATAATAGAGACTGATGTACACTGTGGAAGACAGAGGGATTTCGAAATTGTGGTTAAAAGAGAATTTGACCCATTGTTTTGGTGCATATCAACAAATATAGTTAGAGAAATAAATGACAATAGCAAGTACTGCAGTCAAGAAACCCAACAATATAAATATGTACAACATATGCAACGTGCTGTGTCTACGAGGCATGATGAGAGTTATATGTTCATGGCAGCATTGCGTCTCTTTTTGTCCATAACCCTTAATATTTTGTAAAATCTCCAATTTCATAGGCCTTTTCTGATTGTTATTCAATGTGTACAAATGTACAAAGGTGAAACAAATCCTTGTATACAGTATACACTAGTTAAATGTGATAACACTTGTGACACAGATCAGGTTCAATTGGCAGAAGTCAAGGTGTCCTCTGTCTACAGTATATATGAGCACGTTTAATCTGATTGTGAAATCAAACACAGGGGGGAAGGACTCTGACAAAAGAAAGAAATAAAGCTTATCACCCCAGCGGCTTATCTCACTGTGCCCACATGCTGCAAACATACACCTCACTGTGGTGATATTGGAAGGACAGAAAATGTCAAACTGAACTGTACACACAAGTATGATGTGTGTCGCTCTTTAACTGTGGAACCCAAAACACATAAACTCACAAAAAGCTGTAGTATTGCTATGTGCTCCTCCACTGCCCATACTATATGCACATAGAAATGGGTTTCAGTAATCCTTCCTTTCCATACTGGCCATGAAGGCCCTTCCTAATATGAAAAGTTAATTTTGTACTAAAAAGATAAATAACTTTGGTAAAAAGCTGCTTTAATTGCCTAATAAGACTGTTAAACATAAGCCTTATTATCTTACACTAAACTATATTTGCAGTTTTCCAAGATTGATAGAACAATACCATATATATTTACACAGTATTATTATATCATATTTTTAAAATATTATATTGTATTACAACATTTCAGCTGAGCTTGAAATGTAAAAACATCATTGCCGCTGTAACTGTGATACATATGACATAAATAACTAATTATAGCAGTTAACAATATTTGATTAATTTTGACATTGTCTTCAACTTGAATGACCTTCTTGTGTTTAAAGTGATATCTAGCAAAAAGGTACTAGTAAAGTATTTTTCAGTCATTGTTGTTGAGAAAGATGATTGCCTAAATGTTTGGAGACATTGGTCGCCAGCTATTAAAAATGATAAAAATATGGCAAAGAGACAAGTAGACTGTTAATGAGTGAATGACACTTATTGCCAGTGGTGAAACTACAGCGTTATAAATGATATTGCCCTGCCTGTGTGTAATACTGAGCCATTGTGCTGTTATATTAATGGTGTTTCAGCCACTTACGGTTTATTTTTAAGGTTTATTTAATGTTGCACAAAAAAGGATAACAATGTTATAATTACCCCATTTCTCTGGTGTTCTGCCCATGAACTTCCCTTCATCTGAGTCCCAGACAAAATGGCCAAAGTCTTCACATCGTTGCCCACAAGTCCTCTTCTCCTTCAAGGCGGCCATGATGAAACTCTGTGCTGACCAGGATCCACAGCAGACCTCTCCTTTCCTTCACACTTTTTTCTCCTCTCACTTACAGTAATATGTGTTTCTCCTCTCTCCTACCTGTCCCTCCCCAAAGATTTTAAGGCACCTTTGTGCTAATGGTTTGTATTGTCCCTTGTCTCTTTCTCTTTTACACTAATTTCAGCTAACATTCACTCCCTGGTCGCTGCTCCAGAGTGTGATGAATGAGTTATCTCTTATTCACTATTTATAAGGCCGATGAAAAGGTGGGCCTGCTTCCTGTTGGGAGGCTGAGGCGGGCCAACGAAGAAACAGGTGAAGTTCCTCCTTCACGTCCTTCACTCCTCAGAGGAACCCGAGGATCACCTTGAATACCCATACAGCTGGTAATAAAGACAAAAAACCAAGGTGACGCTTGCATTTGATCTGCTAATATTTCAAATGATTGACACACATGAACAAAAACATGCGCCTGACTGATTCTGATTCTGTACAAAGTAAAAAAGGAGACATATTAAGGGAAGAGCTGCTGTGTTTCACAGATAATCTATTTAACGTTTCTCAACAAAAATGTTCCCAGAGGCGAGGGTAACATCTTCAACAAACTGCCGAAAAACAAAATATTTGATTTGAGTTAGAAATGTGTATTGTGTCACAATGTTACACATGAAAATAATTTTTCAAGTGGAGGGTTAAAGAGAAAGACCAAGAGGCCGGGGAGGATACTTTCAGTGAGACCATGAACAATGTGATGGACTTTTTTAAGTAGATGCATGACACTTTTTTCTTACTAGATGGGTGTGTGTCTGAAAAGGTTTTTGCTGTGGAAGTGAATTAAGACACAGCCCGTGGGAGAGGAATTTTTTGGGCTTTTCGTGTCTAGGGAAAAGGGAATTATGGCAAGAAATATCTAGAAATAAAGCTGGCCAACCTGCACCGCATCAAATCCAAAACTCCCCAAAGTTACCGTGTTTTAAATGCTGCCAGTTTGGCTCTATTTCTGCTAATGTACATTAGAGGACTGGCAAATTAAAGTCCCCCATGAACCGACTTTACCCCACACTCTTCACACATGCAGTGCACACTGAGTCTTTGCTCTTAACACAAGGACGTCTCTCAGTTATCACGGCTCCACAGGTTTACGACTCAAGAGACGTAGTGCTGCAGGTCAACATTGGTATCTGTGACGTGCACAGCTCTTGACATTACTCTCTTGTGTGTTTGTTCTCACAGGTAACGTTCGTTTCTCTGACCTTGGACTGGCTGTGGAGCTTGGGCAATTATCAGTTTAAAATCAAGAGTTATGTTGGGACTCCAGGTACAGACCACGCAAAACCCAGCATACTGGTCATAGTTGCTCTCACAGACCTGTGATGAGACACACACACCTAATTTATTCTGTAATTAATATATGACATTAACCCTCACTATACGGTAACTGACTGGAACTATGCAGCCATTTTACACAAAAGAGCTCAATGTTTTAATATAGCACATATATCAACATTAATTTATAGTATAAACATATACATATCTAGTTATTTTGTAAAAGGGCACTCCATATTGGGTTTTTCTTTTTTTTTTCTATATTGATTGGCTATTGGTGTATGGAACAGAGTACCATAATGCTGTGGTTTCAGGTGCATCAACTTGAGTGTTTTGGAGTAACTAGTTACAGATACGTAATTGAATACCAATACATGTTGTAGTATTTAGTTAGAGTTGCTATGAAAAAATATATAAGTAAATTGCAGAAACCACTAGAATATTATTATGCTCCCTAAAATAGCTTTTACTTATAGTATATGTAGATTCAATCAATCAATCAATCAATCAATCAATCAATCAATCAATCAATCAATCAATCAATGTTTATTTATATAGCCCAATATCACAAATGTTACATTTGTCTCAGTGGTCTTCACAGTTTGTACAGAATATTAGTATGACAATACGACACCCTCTGTCCTTAGACCCTCACATCGTACAAGGAAACACTTCCGGAGAAAACCCACAGTTTAAAGTGAAAAATGGGAGAAACCTCAGGGAGAGCAACAGAGGAGGGATCCCTCTCCCAGGACGGACAGACGTGCAATAGATGCCGTGTGTACATTGAAAAGATAATACATTTTCAACATAGGTAGTCCAAATGTTTGGAAATGCATGTGTGTATAATAGGAAGATGAATCCACGAGGATATTCATCCAGGACCGATGATCCAGGACCACAGCCACGACTCAAGATCCAGGGCTCGCGATCCAGGACACAGGACCGGAGGATCATCCATGACTCCGGATCCCGGCGTATATAGACACCAAAAAGAAAGAAATTTGGGAAGCTGGGTTAATCGGAACATGAGAGTACACAGGTATAGACAGAGATAAGGAAGAAGTAAGATGTCCCCCGACAAACTAAGCCTATATCAGCAAAACTAGGGGCTGAATCTAATCAGCCCTAACTATAAGCTTTATCAAAAAGGAAGGTCTTAAGCGCACTCTTAAAAACGGATAGGGTGTCTGCCGCCCGAACACAAACTGGAAGCTGATTCCACAAATGTGGAGCTTGATAAGAAAAGGCTCTGGCTCCCATTGTACTTTTAGAGACTCTAGGAACAACCAACAACCCTGCATTTTTGGAACGCAATGCTCTAGTAGGACAGTAGGGTATAATGAGTTCTTTAAGGTAAGATGGCGCCTGCCCATTAAGGGCTTTGTAGGCGAGAAGAAGAATTTTAAATTCTATCCTGTGTTCTATAGGGAGCCAGTGTAAGGCAGCCAGAACAGGAGTAATGTGGTCCCTTTTCCTAACTGGTTAGTACACGAGCTGCAGCATTTTGAATCAGCTGAAGCGACTTGACTGACTTCTTGGTACTCCCTGATAATAAAGAGTTACAATAATCCAGCCTAGAAGTAACAAATGCATGGACTAGTTTCTCTGCATCGTTTTGAGGGAAGATATGCCTGATTTTTGCAATGTTAAGTAGATGGAAGTAGGCGGTCCTTGAAATTGATTTTATGTGGGCGTTAAAGGATCAATCCTGATCAAATATAACACCAAGATTCCTTACAGTCTCACTGGAGGCCAAATTAATGCTATCCATAGTTAGTATATCTTTAGATAATTTGTTTCGTAGATTCTTCGGGCCAAGTACAATAACTTCAGTTTTGGTCGTGTTTAACATCAAAAAGTTTAAGGTCATCCATGTTTTTAAGTCCTTAAGGCAGTCTTAAATTGTATTTAGATGATTAATTTCATCAGGCTTTATTGATAAATAGTTGAGTATCATCCGCATAACAATTAAAGTTTACAGAATGATTCCTTATAATATTTTCTAACGGAAGCAAATATAATGTGAACAAAATAGGTCCGAGCACTGAGCCCTGTGGCACTCCATGGCTAACTTTGGTTTGCGTGGAAGATTCATCGTTAACACGTACAAACTGAGAGCGTTCAGATAGATAGGACCTAAACCAGCCTAAAGCAGTTCCCTTTATGCCAACTAAGTGCTCTAGTCTTTGCAATAGGATATCATGGTCGATGGTATCAAATGCAGCACTGAGATCGAGCAAAACAAGAATAGAGACAAGTCCCTTGTCTGAGGCTATTAGAATGTCATTTGTGACTTTAACCAGAGCTGTCTCTGTGCTATGATGTGTTCTAAAGCCAGACTGAAAATCTTCAAATAAATCATTCTTTTTTAAGTAATCACACAACTGTTTTGCGACCGCTTTCTCAAGAATTTTTGAGAGGAACGGAAGAAAGAGGTCTATAGTTGGCTAAAACCTCTGGATCGAGGTTGTGCTTTTTAAGAAGCGGTTTTATCACTGCTACTTTGAATGATTGTGGAACATAGCCTGATAATAAAGACATATTCATAATATTTAATAAAGAAGTGCTAATTAATGGAAAAACTTCCTTCAACAGCTTAGTTGGAATTGGGTCTAACATGCACGTTGATGGTTTAGAAGAGAGAATCATTGAATTTAATTGTTCAAGGTTAAAGGCTGAAAAGCATTCTAGTTTACTATCTAGTGTAATATTAGAACTTACGTTTCCGGGAGCTGTTGATAACACTATACTGGTCAAAGGCAAGAGGTCATTCATTTTGTTTCTAAGAGTAACAATTTTATCGTTAAAAAAGCACATAAAATCATTACTACTGAGTGCTATGGGAATAGAAGGCTCAATGGAGCTGTGGCTCTCTGTCAGCCTGGCTACAGTGCTGAAAAGAAATCTTGCATTATTCTTATTCTCATCTATTAATGAAGAGTAGTAGGCTGCTCTCGCTTTACGCAGTGCTTTCTTATATTCATTGAGAGTAATATGCCAAATTAAACGTGATTCTTCAAGTTTAGTGGAACGCCATATCCTTTCAAGTTGTCTAGACTTTTGCTTTATTTTGCGGGTTTCGGCATTATGCCATGGAGCTAATCTATGTTGTTTTATTTTCTTCTTTTTCAAAGGAGCAACAGAGTCTAATTGTATTCGCAGCGCATCTGTAGCACTATCAACAACATGATCAATTTGGGGTGGTGTATATTTTGTATAAGTTTCCTCCCTTACATGCAGACATGCTATCGAGTTAAGTATTGGTGGAATCTCTTCCTTAAATTTGGCTATAGCACTAACAGATAGGTTTTTGCTGCAAGAGCTTTTGACTAATGCTTTGTAGTCTCGTAATAGTACTTCAAAAGTTACTAAGAAATGGTCGGATAAAGCAGGATTATGCGGTTCGACTAATAGTTGCTCAATTTCAATACCATAAGTCAGAACAAGGTCGAGAGTGTGATTATAGCAGTGGGTTGGTTTATTTACACTCTGACAGAAACCAACAGAATCTAATATAGAGTTAAATGCAACAGTAAGGCTATTTTTATCATCGTCAACATGAATATTAAAGTCACCTACGATAATTACTTTATCTGTTTTAAGAACCAAAGTTGATAAAAACTCAGAGAATTCTGATAAGAATTCTGAATAAGGACCTTTATTTAAGCCGTAGCTAGCAGCTGTACTGTTCATGAGGTAAGATCCACATAATTAGAATATAGCCGTAATGTTTTTATCCCAGCATTTTCATTTGAAGAGATCAGTAGTTTTAAGAAGTCATTATTAGTTTAGATTCATTTTAGATCTATTTAGCTGTTTACATTAAAAATGGACATCTTTTTGTCTAAAAAGTACTGAAACTGAGGGTCTGAGACCTCTTCATCTCACCTGCAGGTGTCATGGCTTCTGAGCTGCTGAGAGGAGAGTATGATTTCTGCTCAGAATACTCTGTAGGTTACTCCACTTTGAGGGTCAATCTGTATGAGTTCATGGCTGCTAAAGGACCATTCATAGCCCGAGGAGAAAAGGTAAATATACTGACAGGTTTTTAAGATTCTCAGTAAAACATTGAAACTTGTTTTATAGCTTATAGGTGTGTCATTCAACAGATGCAAGAATTCTTATTTATTTAACTTGATTCAAGCCATTAAAGACACCAGTTTTGTAGAGGTAGAGTGGATATTTGTTATTTATATAAAATACACTGAATTAAAGGATTAGTGTTTACAAGGTTTGTATCTTCCAGTTTTTACCAATGGAGGGCGCTGTACACTCATATACCATCGACCCTGCAGCATCATGACCAGTCACCTGCAGCCTGTAGACATTAAACACACCAGAAACTCACTTTAACCACTCTTTTTATTGTTATAATATACAGTATAAATAGTATAGTACAGCCACATTCACTGGATCCTGTATTAAAGCTGCATTATACTTATGTAAGACAGATAATTTAATAATGTATCAATAAGGTAAATACAGGAAGCTGATTGGTCCCTCTCTCTCTCCCCCTCTCTCCCTCTTGCTCCCCCCTCTCTCTCTGTCTCTCTCTCATGCATCAGGAAAAGTTGAACTCGCCTGCGCTCAGAGTCAGCTGTAAACATGTATATGAAGTTGTACCTGTTTATCATACAGATGTTTAAATTGTAAGAACAATATACTTTTGTTGCAGGGTGAGGAATCTGTTTTGATTCAACAAAGACCCAACCTTGAGAAAAACACTCAGAGGGTCTCCTCAGCTGTCTCTTCGGCTTTTTATTCATTTTTCCGGACACTTCATCAGGATTAAGTCAAAATGCAGCAACCTGAACCCCGGCAGACAGCTCAGCAGACAACAGAAATACTGGATCCAGCAGGTACAAACATGTCGGGTTTAATCTTCTAACCTGAACCTCAGTTACAGTTTCATCTTGTGTCAACACTATTTATGTTCTGTTATACAATGCGTATGTTTGTTATATGTCTAGAAAACAATGAAACAGGCCTTGAATACATTTAATTGACTCATTAGTTGTGTTCATTTATTTGACAATCATTGTTGCTTCTTTCTTTTTACAATCTATTTTTAATATAGTAAATGGTGCAGTATTAATGCTTTTCTGTAGTAAACAGTTTCTCAAATTGTTTCCATGTTGACAGAATACAACATTATGATGCTCTGACATGCTATATTTCACATTATATAACAATAATAAACTCTGAAAGGAACCATTCTGCATAATCTTTACTTTTACCTTTAATAGTTTAAGTATATACTTAGCTAATAATGGCCTACTTTTGTACCATTTTGAATTCAGGACTTTTACCTTTAATAGAGTACAGATGGAGAAAATGGAATAACCCATGTTGTTGTTTTTTGTTAAGTATTTCTACCACTGATTACCACATAGTTCCTGCACATATAATAGATTATTGGTGGGTTAAAAAAAAACCTTAATTATAAAAAACAATAATAAGAACATTAAATATTGACCACAATAGCATATAAAACAGTTTCAACACAGCCAGCTACGAGTACTTTTACTTCTGACCTATGAGTATAAGAAATGACTTAAATAAGATTTTGAACAAAGACCTGAAAAAGATCACTAACAGAAGAGTATAGAGAAATAATTTCAATATGTGCATGTTGTCTTGGGCAAAAGGAGGTTTGCATATTTTGATCAGAATTAGGTTGAGAAAGGCATGTAATTTAGAGAGCTCATCTGTATAAGAGTAAATATGTCCTCCTGTGGTCCATCCCCAGTCCACTACCTGCGTCGGAGGAAGACGGCGCTCTGGGTGACGGTGTCTCTGCTGGCTCTGGCTCTGGTGGTGCTGACAGTGGGTCTGGTCTCTGCCACGCGCACCGACAACGTGCCTGTGGCTGGATATTACTCCGGCATCACGGTGAGTCTCTTCAACTTCACAACCTCTAATTCATCCTGACACTGACAATGCATTTATGTCTGAAAACCTAATAAAAACAGCATGATTTGGAGACGATGTGCTGTCCTTTCTGTAAATATTGTTTATTGTTTTTCAAATGACAAGAACAAACCTTGCTGCCCCTCCCCTACTTTCCTAGACCCTTCCTTATAAAAACAATAACAAAACATTACAATCATAACAACAAAAATGAATGGGTGACATCAACCTAAACACACACACAAACTAAATGCTATTCATGTCTCAAGTGTGATATTTCTAAATGAACAGATAATGTCATTTTAAGATTGTTGCTTTATGTTAGGGGCTGTGTTGTCTTTTTAATCATGTACATGTCCCTCTCTCTTTGTGTCTCCAGCTGAGTTTTGGAGCGTTTTTGGGCATTGTTGGCATTCACCTGGTTGAAAACCGACGACCTATGGTGAGTCTGTTCCTCTGTCTGTAATATCGCTTTTGCAACAAATTTAAAATTAAACTAGGATAACAGTCATTGCATCTATTTGACACAATTATGGTCTTAGAACCGTTAACTTCATGCAATGTGTATTTCAGACTTCAGAAAAGGCCTAATTGTTCCATACACGGTTAGTAATAAATGTATTAGCAACTCTTGGAACATTTCTATTTCCTTTAAAGACAGCTGGCAGCTTCGAAAGAAAAGCATGGATGACAGAAGAGGTTAACATTTGTTATGATTATTTGTTTCATGATATTCATCTTCTAAAAATTAGGCGTTGTTCCTGGAAGACAGGACATATATACACAATAAATTATGGATAATGTTACAGACTTTGTGAATTCACTAAATTGTTTTACGGGAAATTGCTCTATTATGAGCAAGAAGCAAATGCGATTACTCGATGGCGGCAGTAATGTGTTCTTGCTCCTTGTGCCCGGGTCAGAGGATGTGACTGGATTTGTGGACGGGGGAAGTGGATGTGATTGGCTCTGGGCTTCTATGACAAGAGGGAAAATTGTATTAGTATTGGTCGGTCCTGACAGGGCTGCTTTATTTCAGGGACACAGAGTACAGACACACACTGTATAGGTTAAACAACGACCAAAGGTGATTGACTTTTTCAAAATCTTACATTTTCCAACTTGTGCTAAACAAACAAAACACAGTTTGAGAGTTCAGACTCTACCTAAATAACTAAAACCGAATAAAAAAACAAAAACAAATCTGCATAAACAGATTTCCAACTGGCAATAATCAAGAGGTCGACAAATGAAAATGCGTCTTAAGAGCCAGCGGCAACCAGTATCTGGAACTGTTCCTCTGTCATTAAAGTATAGTCAGTATCACATTCGCAGGACATGAAACCCAGCATCAAGGGCTGAAGTGGACACCAGTGACACAGAAACTTTAGCAGATTGCCAGTTTACCAACTCTGAATTATTATGTGGTACACATCTTATGTTAAAACGTTTCCAAGTTGATGAAATTAGTTGAGACTACAGTGCAATATGGGAGTTTCTTGATGATTCATGTCTCATTTGATCCTCTGTAGAATAATTCATTTTTCAATAACAATTAGCATTCATTATATACTACACATTACTTTAAATGTTTGTTAAGAAATAAGGGAGGGAAAAATAAAAATAAACCAAAGATTCATTTAAAGTTCCAGGAAATAATGTAGTTTTTACTAGGATTTTAGAATACTTTAAGAGGAGCTTTGATGGAAATGTATCAGGTAAATGAATCTTCTAATGAGAATGTGTAAGGTTTACTTAGTCCCGCCCTAAAAGGTGCAACAAAGCTAACACGAGACTCAGGAAGATGTCTGTCAATGAGTCATTACAAGTCCCCACTGTCCTAAAAAGAGGTCTATTCAACCGGATGAACTCATAACCCCCCTCACAACGGTTGTAGTTTTTTTTCCATTTCCCCCCCAGTATATCTTACTAAATATTGTTTCAACATGAACATGACTTTGAGGATGGGGATTGATTCTTCACTATTTCGTTGACCTTAAAGTATTCCAAGTGAAAGATAACATCAGCGGCTCTATTCTGCTCCAATAGTTTTTATCTAGTTTACACCTTAGACTACACTAACAGTAGGACTAGTAACTCTAACCAAATTTGTAACCTAGGATAGTTCACCAAACACAATTTCTTTGGATTTGTGCTTTCCATAAAAGCTTGAATACACAGAATACAAAGCATTAGGCATTCATCTTAATTTCATACAAGGAGTGAAGCAGGTAGGACCCAAACGCAGATAACACTTGATAATACCTTTATTTCAAGGGCTCTTATCTAACATCTCACATGGACCAACAAAACACTCCACGGTGAACTAGGTCGCAAACAAAAGACGAACCAACACTGAACACAGGAAGAGACAAGACTAAATACAGGGAGGGGAAACAGCCGGGCAGGGGAGGAGACACACAAGGGCCACAGGTGAACACAATCAGACAACTAGACACACCAGGGAAACCAACGACAGCAGGAAAAACACAGGGAAAAGGACCAGACAAAATACCAGAAGAAAAACGTGACAAGGAGAACAGCAAAACACCCAGGGAACCGGGCACTAGGGCGAAGGCAGCGGCAGGAAGAGTCAGGGAGCCGGGTCCAAGGGTGAGGACCGCGGCCGGGAAAGTCAGGGGGCCGGGCTCGAGGGCGAAGACCGGACAGCAGTCGGTGTCGACCGGACAGGATCCGGAGCCGGTGGGACAGGTGTCGGCAAGATCCCCCACGGAAGAGGACACAGGGCCGGCAGGACCCCCGGCAGGAGAGCAGTCGGCGGAACCTCCAACGGCACAGGACATAGGGTTGGCAGGACCCCCGGCAGAAAAGTAGTCTGCGGGACCTCCAACGGCACAGGACACAGGGTTGGCAGGATCCCCGGCAGAAGAGTAGTCAGCGGAACCTCCAACGGCACAGGACACAGGGTTGGCAGGACCCCCGGCAGAAGAGTAGTCAGCGGAACCTCCAACGGCACAGGACACAGGGTTGGCAGGACCCCCGGCAGAAGAGTAGTCTGCGGGACCTCCAACGGCACAGGACACAGGGTTGGCAGGATCCCCGGCAGAAGAGTAGTCAGCGGAACCTCCAACGGCACATATGTGTACACATATAAATCATTAGTCAAAACAGGGCTACATTTGATTTAATTAAAAGGTATAATATGTGGTAAACTGAAGAGCCCTTTGGGAGCCGAAAGAGCCGGCTCTTCTTGGTGAGCCAAATGATCCGGCTCAGCAAGAAGAGCCGGAATTCCCATCACTAGAACAATGACTTCTTCTGCTAGGATTTATAAAGGCCCTGACACACCAAGCAGTCACCAGAGGACTAGCCGACGCTGAAGTCGGCTGTTGCCTGGCCGTGTTCTCCTGCGTTTTGGCCATGTGTCGCACGGGAACACACCGCACCGACTTCAGTGCATGAGTGGCAATAACTCTCCTTACCAGCAGGCGGCGGTAGTGTGTATTCGTCATTCAAAAGGGGCAACAACCGGAAGACAGAGAAGAAGAAGAGTATCTTTTCTCCGTAATATCATACAGAGCTGGCCTCTCCTGGATCAAGGTGATGAGCAGGTCTTCGTTTGCATCATTCCAGATCGCCATGATGAGATGAAGATGAATAGCAGTCTGTGTGTGCCTTCTTAAATCGTTTGTTTACGTCCCTCACTTCCGCTTCGCTTCTCATGCACTGATTTGCTAGCTGAACAGCCAATCAGAGTGATTATTTGGTCCGACTGCCAGACCCGATGCATGGCCGATTCAACATGTTGAATCGGCCATGCATCGGGTCTGGCAGTCCAAATAAGGCGTGTCACGGTCGACGGTGCGGGACACACCAACCTGACTACGGCGCCGCGAATGCCCGACAGCCTCTGACGGCCTCTGACTCCCAAAATCGGGTTGGTGTGTCAGGGCCTTAAAAGCAGCTGGAATCCCTTAAGTTGCTATTGGATAAAAAAAGTTAGGAAACGCCCCTATAGGAAACGCCCCTATAGGAAACGCCTCCTTGCTGCGGTCTGCAGCCAGACCCATCTCGTACTGACAGCGCAGCGTCATACTTCATTAATGAAAAGTAAACTAATATTAGACAAATATGAACTTTAAAGTTCATATTTGTCTAATATTAGTCATCCATGACTTAAACATAATAATCCAGGATACAAGCCACCTGCAAGGTGAATACAGAACTGGTTAAAAAATAAATAAACTACCGAGTGTTTGAAAGTGTAACAGTTTTATGATATCACTGCCCCGTCTAAGACACGAGTGGATCTGACTTTAATTACATTTGAGTTGAGTGTTTCGTCAACCTAATGTGTTGCTTAAAATAATACTTCTGCATACAGTATGTGACACTGTGAGTGTTGCACGGCCAGATACGGCCCAGCTGACTCAGATAAGGAGATAATATAGGCTATGATATTATATGATCGATGATCTGATTGAATGTGATATGAATGATAAGTGCGACACGTCGGCGTCTTCTCTGCATACGGCAGTTTAAACTGTATTTCATTTATCCTGTAATATGACTTGATAGATTTAAACTCCGCA
This sequence comes from Pseudochaenichthys georgianus, assembly GCF_902827115.2. Lineage (NCBI taxonomy): Eukaryota > Metazoa > Chordata > Actinopteri > Perciformes > Channichthyidae > Pseudochaenichthys > Pseudochaenichthys georgianus. The sequence continues at coordinate 31,282,724 of NC_047505.1, read as the reverse complement.
CACTGAGCTCTGATTTTTCAGCAGGCGGTGCTTTCACTGAGTTTCTCTTTTCTATACACGCCGGAGGCGGGCAGTGTCAGGTAAAAAAAAGTGATTTAGCCTTCCCAAACCTGAGCCTCACGCGCCGCCTATGGTTGTTAATGTGTTTTGGATGCATTGTTCTATTATTTGTTCAGGCTGTTACATAGGCTACAATTAGCCTCTGTTGCTACCTGCTGGTGAGTAAATATTAAAATCAGTTAAAATTGACAACCGGTCCGCGATTTTTTTTTAATGTAGCCTATCTGCCGGTCCTTGGCACAATAAAGGTTGGGAACCCCTAATCTATCACATTCGCTAACCTGTTTGTCTTTAAATTCTTTAAACAGCTCTGGATGCCGGTCGGCGGGTGCTTAGCCAAGTCTGATGTGTTGGCTCCAGTGGTGTAGTGGGGATTTTTTTACTGGGGGGACGCTATTTTAAATTAGGTAATCCCAAACAATGCCAAACAAGTGCGCACACGCGCAGTGCACTCACAAAACGGGCAGACAGGTCCACAGAAACTACCGGTATGCTTAGTCCTACTTTACTTACTGTACTGCAAAAAGCAGACGGCGCTGTGCTCAACAGACACACACAGACTCAAAACCATGGACACACTGGCACATACGTTACATAAACAATGTATAGGCTTAAATTGCATAAACTACAGTATTGCAACTAAGCAGACAGCGCTGCTTTTCTCTCTCTCTATCTCCACTTTCAAAATCTATTTAAAACTCATAACAAACAAACAAAATTCCCAAAGTTGTCCTGAAATTAACTTATTAAATAAACAAAACGAAAAATATATATAGCCTACTAATGCAAACATTGAATCTGGACTGGAAATTATTCTGATTAGGCCTAGCCTACATTACAAATAAGCAGACAGCGCTGCTTTTTTTTCCCCCACACACACACACACACACACACACACACACACACACACACACACACACACACACACACACACACACACACACACACACACACACACACACACACACACACACACACACACACACACACACACACACACACACACACACACACACACACACACACACACACACACACACACACACACACACACACACACACACACACACACACACACACACACACACACACACACACACACACACACACACACACACACACACACACACACACACACACACACACACACACACACACACACCTTGCGTTTTGAAGACTGATACATCAGATATGGATGAACAAACTTTGCAGCCCAGTTTCCCAGCTTTGCAGTCTATCCACGGGTATGTCTCTTGTTTCCTCCGCCACATCTCCTCCGTCCATACCTCTGGGAAAGGTGAGCTTGAGCTAGCCAGGGGAACGTTGCTAGCGCAGCTAACGTGCACGTTAGCTAGCATTATCCACGTCTTTAGGCGGCTCTTCTGATGATGTACTGTAGTCAGGGGCGCCGCCAGGGATTTTGGGCCCCCTGAAAATATATCACATTGGGCCCCACCACCAGGCACAGACCACTTTGTTTATAAATTACCTCGAGGGCCGTACCAAATGGTCTAGCGGTCCCTATACGGCCCGGGGGCCGGAGGTTCCCCACCCCTGCTTTAATATAATAACATTATTATTAATATCATAACCAAAATGTCTGTGATTAACATTTTGTTTACAGACGATCACTCAATGCTTCAAACTGTCCATCATCCTAAATAGACTAAAAGCAGTTTTTTGTTTTATAGATCATTGGCTATGTGGGAAAATACTGTGTTTGAAATGTATAATTTAAATTAGATGTTAGCTTTTTGTTATATATATATTGTATTCCAGTCTCCCTTCAGATATGTTAAGTGGCATGTCATTCAACACAATGCTGCTCACCTCCTTCAGTTGGGAGAAAAGCTGGTTCAGCCTTATGGGGGGACAGGGCTGCTGAGCCTAAAGATGGATCTGTTGGTCCTGGCACCAGGGGGAGGGACAACTGATTTAGTATGAATAGGCGCTAAAAATGTGCCTGCATTTATTAAAGGTAGGTAGGTAAGAATGAAGAAACCAGCTCAAGTGCGCTAGAATTTGAAAGTACACAACCGAATAAAATCTGCCCCTTCCTTCAGAGTTCCTTACAGAGCCCCTCCTCCAACACACACGAACGCGCACATGACCAATGAGGGCACGAGATAAGCTTGTGCACAGATGGAAGGCTGACAGGCAGGTAGGCCATCCAGTTATTTAGCCCGGCCAGCTCAGATGATTGGTCGTGCTTTTTACAGCGCCACGGCTTCCACAGATGACATTTTTGTATGAATTGATTGTCAAAGCATTTAATATATTCATTGCTATCGGGACGTTAAGAGCATTCCATGGAATATAACAAAAAGTGTTTCTGAAGTGAATTACCTACCATACCTTTAAATATCAGCTAAAAGAGCAGTGAAATGAAAGACCTCTGCATTTTCTGTAAAGATATTAACAGTACTTAATGTCAGCTTAGTAAACAAAAAAACATTAGCTAACAGAATAATTTCCACCACTCATGGACCACACCCACCTTTTCTTGTGGAAAAACTGGGTGACATTCTGTCGCCCTTTAGTCCCTCTTTTTTGTCGTTCTCTTCTTTTCTTAGAGCCTGACTTTGTTGGTCGTTGAAACATGGTAGGCTACAACACACATATGTAGGCTAAGTACTAGCATCCCTCCTCACATGCTTTCACTCTCTGCAAGTGCCGGTTCCGCACCGCGTTTGGAGGCAGGACCAAACCATTACATGTAAATAGAAGGGGGTGTACAGAGGCTTTGGGTAATTAACTTTTGGAAGAAAATAAGTTAAATGAATCGTAAGTTTAGTGAGTAATTTATCAATATAACGTTTTATTAATGTTAATTATTGAGGATTGATGAAAGGTTACTTAATTTTTTTTTCTTAATGTTCTGAACATTTTGGGGCCCCTGTCAGTCATGGGCCCTTAGAATCGTCCTAACTTTTCACCCCCTTACGGCGCCCCTGACTGTAGTACTAGTAGCAGCTTCACTTGTAGCTTCGGTGCTGCTAGACTCTTTCTTCTTGTGAATTATATTCTTTTTAGAAAAGAAGTCAAGTAAAAAATGTTTGCCTGCCATTATAGAGCTTTTTCGTTAGCGTTCTTGAGGGAAAGAGCTGCCGCAAAATCGGCGGGCGGTAAACTGGCCGTGGGTGTGTCACTGACACACTAATCATAATTCTTTAAGGAAATCGTTTTTATTTTTTATTATAATTACTGTGAAATGTATTATGTTTTTGTCATTATTACAAAAAATACACACTTGCAACTGATAAGACTGGCAATGATTTTATATTTATTAGACTATTACAAAAAAGATCATGCTCCAAATAAGTGGGGGTACGGCGTACCCCCGCGTCCAACGCCCACTACATCACTGGTTGGCTCCCTTGGTTTGCAGGGATCTAAAACATTTCTCACAGACAGGCCTCTTGGTGTCCGTAGGCTTGCCCTCACTGTCAGAGATATAGCTCAAATACTTCCAAATTTCGCTTCTGGCGTCTTTTTTGTCAACAAGCCGAGGCGCAGCGGCAGTTGCACTCCCACTTGCAGCCATGCTTCTCGTTTTCTCACATGCTAGGGCGTGGCCGAGTGCACGAGAGAGGGGAGGAACTTAGAACGTGCTTGAGAGGGGCGGGACTGCAGGCACGGCTGCAGTGCAGGGAGTGGAAGCAGAGCGCTGAACACACACGGGTCTTATTAAAACGGCGCTTTCTCACCGGACTACTTTTCCCCGTCATTCTTAAAGTACCGATACTAATGAAACGGAGGAATCGTACCGTTTTTAACGGCAAGGTATCGCGGTACCTATCAAGTATCGGTACACCGTGCAAAAGGTCTAGGTCACAAACAAAAGACGAACCAACACTGAACACAGGAATAGACAAGACTAAATACAGGGAGGGGTAATCACAAGACGAGAAACAGCCGGGCAGGAGAGGAGACACACAAGGGCCACAGGTGAACACAATCAGACAACTAGACACACCAGGGAAACTAACGGAAAAACACAGGGAAAAGGACCAGACAATATACCAGGAGAAAAACGTGACAAGGAGAACAGCAAAACACTCAAACCTAGACATAAAAAACGTGACATGACATGATATCATGACATAATTCTTCTGTGTCTGCGCTGGTAAGCGAAGATGAAATAAGAACATTTTACCTCATCAATCTTATAGTTTTAACTTCAGCCTAGATTCTTGTTTGAAAAATTAACAAGACAGCCACATTCTATATTTTAGCCAGTGTTATCTGAATTAAGAATTACATAACTATCTACATTGAGTAAATTAATCGAGCAACAGTTTTCATCACTTTCTAAAAATGCGTAGTGGCCTATGTCTACCTACGTTAGGATTTAATAATAAGTAACTATGTCAATCTGTTGCTGTTATTATTGGAGAGGAGAATGGAAATGTAGCATCAGTAAGGGGGACTAAGCTGGGCAATTGGAATATATGAAGTCTAGAAATATTAAACATTAGATCCTATATATTTTTGTATCAGTTTATGTTATTACTAAAGACTGATGAAACCTTGAACATCAGAAACAATTATTGAGCACGTCACTTCTGGGCACTGCTCAATGTATTAAATCAAAACAAAATGAAAGTAATCTGAACCTTCTTCTCAATAATTTCCTTACAGACATTTTTGAGCCATTTTAGAGACACTTTTCATGCTTATAACCACACAGAGAAAGAAAAATATCGTCTTGGCAGGATAGAGGTGTAAACCCATCACCATGACTGGTATATCAGCGTGAGTTGTGAATTTTTCATGTGGCGTGCAGGGTGTCCTTGTCTTACGTTACGCTACAGTGTACTGAATCTACTCCTGATCAGATACACTCCTTATAGCTGTTTAGTGGAGAGGCAGAGTCTAGTTCAAAATAAAGCATCATAATGACAGGTTATGTTGTTATGTTTAGGAATATGTTCTGCAGGCTCTCACTCCTTCATGCTGTTGTTCAGTTCTTGCATTGTGAGCTGTAAATGTGAGAGGGGAAGACATTTACTACCAGCTGTCTCTGTCTGCCCCTCTGGCATAGCTCCCAGGTCTGTGCTTTAAACTTTAATGGTGAGATCGTTGCCACGCCAGCCCCGGTCTACGGTGTCTCTTATGAGGCGCATGTGGCACAATGTCCCTCTCACACAGGTGTCTTCTTCCCATCCTCTGTCCGAGGCTCAGCGCTGAAACACGAGCGCCGGCTGGCAGAGCGAGGCTGCTCATTAAAGAAGAACCAACCACACCGACATTAATGCCCCGACATCTGAGAGCTCTTCTTTTACTTCCTGCATCTCACAGGCCTTCTCTCCCCTGATGTCACAAAGCGGCAGATGGAGGGCTTGATGTTGTTTAAACTGTAAACACTCAGAGGAGTGACAACTTGAAATACTGCAGCCAGAGATTACAAGAATGAACAACTTTAAATCTCTGCCTTCTGTGGGAGTGGACTACAATAGCTTAAAATGTATTTGTTAAGCACCTTTGATACAGTCTAAAGGATAAACTAGTGCACAGCAAAACTAAATAACAATTAAAATATATATTAAAATGATAATAAAACAAAGAAAAACCTACAAAATAGTACTATCGTCAAATATCTACGAAACGCCTGTGCCATTTCTTTTTTAATGGATCTGTTTTTTTTTTAGGATAAATGCTTGTTAGTGGTTTAAGTTACCTTGAAATAATTCGCATACACAGACCAAATGTGTGGTTTGTGGTCAAAACCAAGCTAAAGATGCAGTTATGGGGTAATAAAATATGGTAGACAGTGAGAAAATAAAAAATAAAGACATTATCACCTGTATTGTTCCACAAATTAATATTTAACCATAGTCTAGTTGGGATTCTTTGCTTAGTGGGAAACTTTGTCTCTTTAGATTTTAATGTAATGTGACATTGTGCTCTAATCACAAATAATCCAAAAGACCCGTCCTCTTGATGAAGGTGAGGTGTGGTGCAGGTTAAACATGTGCTCCACTGACATGTGTTATTTTGTCTAGTGTTGTCCTCCAACATGTTTAAAAGGATTTTAGAGATCCTGTCTGTAAACTCTCCTCCTTTCTGCTGCTCCTAAAACACTGAGAGATGCATTTATGACCAAATGCTCCATGTAGCTCGCGTTCTGCCGTCCTCTTGGTCACCTTCAGGGAGCAGAACGGTGAACCTTTGAAGAGCCGTATTTTACCCAACTAGTTTCTTATTACCGTTGTGTCCAGCTGAGGTGTGATTGGTCACTGGACCACTGAACAGGGAAGAAGACCTTGCAGCGGTCAGCGACTTTAGTTACATTACCTGATAGATATCTTAACTGAAGCCATAAAACTCCTCTCGCCTCTTCATCACTGATGGGTCTCCTCTATAACTAAAACGTCTTTGTCTTCTATTGATATTTCCCTCTGTTTTTCTGTTCTTAAAGTGGTTACACTGTAAATTTTTATAACAACGCTTCAATTAAATCACCTGAATCTGCATCTTAACATTTAAGAAGATTATTAACAGATCTCAGCTCATTATTTCTCTGTCTGTCCCACAATGTTACTGTTTTGGTTCACTCTCACGGCTCTTAGCTTTGTTTTCAGCATTGGTGATAAACAAATGACAAAACTGTTCTGAAATCCACTATTACTTCTCTGCAGCAAGCAGCAGACAGACACAGTGAACATAGTGGAACATTTAGTAACTAAAGAGTGAGACATTTCCATTGGGAGTTAACAAGGACCAAAACACGGAGTTAAAAAAATAGTTGGACTGACGTTCATCAGGTGGACACACACACACATCTAATGAATTGCTAATGTTGCTTTATTACTTCTGAATTTGTAAAAAAGCAACTGTTTGCTAACAATGTTGCAATATTTACTTAAAATGTGTATTCATATATTAGTGTTAAAATAACACTGTATTCATCCAGAGGGAAGTTGCAGAAGTTGCAATAAAGAACGCAAATCCAAAATATGCACAATGCTAAAATCAGGTTAAACGTGTTTCTGCTGCTCCTACATGAACTTCAGTTCCAACACTGTAAAGTAAAAAATATTCATGACGAGTAAAAGTACCATTGAACATTCTACTGATCTAAAATCACAGAAATTATTACAGCAAAATACTAAGTATCACAAAGTAGCAGTAGCACTAAATGATCAAATGATACCTCCCAGCTGAGCCAATGTTTCAGTACTTGAGTAAATGTACTTCACATGACCACTTCCTTCTGAATATTTCCTCACTTAAAGACTCCTGAGAGAGACAACCCTCTACAGTGTGGCTGTGAGTGTTAATCTTTCACAGCTTCTGATTATTCTCCCTGCCTCAGTTGTGTCAGGGGAGATTCAGGTTTGGACGGCAGAGTGTGTGTCGAGGTGTTTTATGGGCTGGCAGCTGGTGCTAAGGTAATGTGAAGTAATGCAGTTGTCAGGCTCTATTGTCTCTGCTGCTGGCCTCATCTCCTGCTCGCAGCCCATAAAAGCAGAGTCATTTAAACCGCTAATGAAGTGGAGAGTCTGGGCTAGAGGCAGATAAAACCCACCCTGAGAAAAGCTTATTTCCTCAACCCAGCTCTTATTTCACTCTGTTCAGGGTAATTCATTTTTAATATTACCTTTTTCCAAATCCGTTCCACGCCTTCTACAGTGAGCGTTTACACTTGAGACGATTAAGAGCATGTTGGAGAATTCAGGTTAATCATCTGATTCTCACAAATTATCATTTCATATTAAAGAAAATCATCAGCTGTTTAATGGTTCAAATTAATCCCACTGGTAAATGTCTTCTGGATGAAAAGGATTTGTATTTAATCTTTCAGAATAACTGAAGATTTTAAATGGTATCACAATTCGAGTAATGCCCACAGACATATCATTGTAGGATTGTTAGATATACTGTACATTATAAAACAAACTAAACTCATTTTGGGAAGAAAGTGCTGTATCTCGTCTCTCTCTTTAGTGTGTATAATCTCCTGCCTGAGTACAGCAGGCTTCGTCCTGCAGGAGCGATTGAACAGACATCAGACAATGCTCAGTGATAAAGTTCATGATCAGGCATCTGTGATCAGCCAGCTGTGTGTGTGTACGTGTGTACGTGTGTGTACTAAATTAAAACTGCTCTTTCTTACAGTAATAGCTACATGGAATCACAGGTGTGTCTCACAGATTTGAGGCTGTTCAGATTGTTGGGCCTAATTTACAGGTGTGTGTGTGTGTGTGTGTGTGTGTGTGTGTGTGTGTGTGTGTGTGTGTGTGTGTGTGTGTGTGTGTGTGTGTGTGTGTGTGTGTGTGTGTGTGTGTGTGTGTGTGTGTGTGTGTGTGTGTGTGTGTGTGTGTGTGTGTGTGTGTGTGTGTGTGTGTGTGTATCAGATTGGGAGAATGAAATTGACCTTGCTGGTACAAAAGGCCGTCTCTCTGTCCTGTATGTCGCCTCTGTGCTCATAAATTACCCACAAAGCACCTCTACTTTGGCAGAGCAAGAAGCCGTACATTTCTTTTATCGTCCGAAAGCCCAGCCGCTGCAGACGACCAATCAGGACACACATGCAGAAAGCTTACATAAATGTGTGTGTGTGTGTGTGTGTGTGTGTGTGTGTGTGTGTGTGTGTGTGTGTGTGTGTGTGTGTGTGTGTGTGTGTGTGTGTACTTTTATAAAATAACATTTATATGTATTAATAAATCAGATTTCATAAGGAAAGAACACTCAAGAAAATGAAAATAAACTATGATAAGAAAAAGTTATACATGCAGCAATTACTTTTGAGGATTATTTATATATGTTTTTATTATTCACTCTATTTTCACCCCTGATCTCTGTGAACTCTACATTTACGGTTATTGTTGAAGAGTAAAGTACATAGACATTTTTATAAATGATAGAGGTTTGTTGTTTGCAACTTGATTCCCATCTTATTTTCATATTTACCTATTGATAATGTTTGCTCACTATGAATGCTCATTCTTTTATTTTGAAATCTGTAAATGTTTCTTTCAATTCCATATTGTTGTATATTCAACACAACCAACATGTACTGTACTGACTCTGATGAAACTGTCACAAGTTAGACACTTCTATTATTGTTTGTTTGGTGGCTCATCTAAACTCTCCTGTCATTTCAGATCCCGCCTTCCTCCAGGCCCTTGTAATCAGCTCACTTCCCTCACCTGGTCTCCCCAGCCCTTCCCCTCACCTGTTACTCATTCCCTCATCACTCCACAGTATTTATACCACCTCACTATCATTGGTCCTTTGCCAGATTGTCTTGTCGTTTCCGCCAAGCTCTCCAGTGAGTGTTGTTCTCTAGCCTAGATTTTTGTCCTGCCCGGTTTTTGATCCCTGCCTGCCTGTTTACGGATCTCGAGTTCCTGCCTGCTCCCTGTCTGGTTTTGGTTGCCTGTCTGACGGATTTCCTGGTTTTGACCCTGCCTGTCCCTGAGCTGAATAAACTGAACATTGCAATACACTGGTTGTATCTGAGTCGTGCTATTGGGTTCTGATCTGTACCTGTGATCGTGACAGTACAATCTGGCCAACATGAACCCAGCCGACTCAGCGACAGAACCACCGACGCAAGATATCATGTTACAACGCCACGAGCAGCAGCTTACCTTCATGGCTGAAGCGATGCAGGAGATGGCCGCTCGTCACAAACGGACCTTTGTGAATCTCCGTGATCATCTTCAGAACCTTCCTCCTACGGTCCAAAGTCCGGAACTAACTCCAGCTTCCGCTGTTCGAATCCAGAATTCTCCGGCATCGGATGCACGCCTGCCTCCTCCGGAACACTACTCTGGAGCCCCAGGTTCGTGCAGACCATTCCTGGTCCAATGTTCCCTCGCCTTCGAGCTTCAGCCTTCCGCCTTCCCAACAGAAAGATCCCGGGTGGCGTATATTGTCTCTCTTCTCACGGGCAAAGCTAAAGACTGGGATACCGCCGAATGGGAGAGACAATCCTCTGCCTGCTCGTCTGTAAGCTTATTCTCCGATGAACTGCGTAAAGTCTTTGATCACGCCACACCCGGAAGAGAGGTCGCTCGGGGACTGTTTAACCTGGTGCAAGGAGGGAGATCTGTGTCCGATTACTCCATCGAGTTTTGTACCATAGCCGCCGAGAGTAAATGGAATGCTTCTTCACTTCTCGATGCCTTCTACAATGGTCTGTCGGATCGCCTTAAAGACGAACTGGCAGCTCGGGAACTTCCTGCTGATTTAGATGAGCTGGTGGCTCTCTCCATCCGCATTGACTGCCGTCTGCGGGAGCGGAGGAGAGAGAGGGTTTTCTCCGTCGCCCCTCAGGCTCCGCCTCTCCCGTCAGCGCATGCTACTGAACAGGTGAGAGGAGGATTTTCTAACTCGTCTGAACCAATGCAGCTGGGGCGGACCCGGCTCTCCGAGGCAGAACGACAGCGCCACCTGCGGGACAACTGCTGTCTTTACTGCGGCCAGCAGGGTCATCTTGCCTTCTCTTGTCCTGTAAAAGACAGGGCTCACCAGACATCCAGAGGGCGCTGGTGAGCTGAATTATGAATTTAGAAATGCCCTCTCGACCCCTAATCCATGCTGAGCTGCTCGGGGAAAATGCACACTGTGGCAGTTCTTATTGACTCTGGTGCTGATGCCAGTCTTTTGGACATAACACTGGCCTTTCAGATGAGACTTGGTCGGGAGGCTTTGGAGAAGCCCATCAATGCTACAGCTCTAGATGGTCGTCTTCTCTGCAGAGTGACACACCGTTCAACTCCAGTTCAAATGAGCATGTCAGGTAATCACAGCGAAACACTCTCTTTTCACCTTATCCATGCACCACATCAGCCTGTCATTTTGGGGTTTCCTTGGTTAAGGAGGCATAATCCTCATATAGATTAGGATTCAGGAACTATTTGAGAGTGGAGTGCTCATTGTCATGCTGTCTGCTTAAGATCTAGTTCCTCAATTGATTCCAGTCAGCCGATTATCTCTGAGTGTAAAGACATTTCCGGTGTTCCCAAGGATTACTGGGATCTTAAAGAAGCCTTTAACAAGGTTCGGGCCACCTCAGTCCCGCCTCATCGTGCTAATGACTGTCCTATTGACCTGTTACCTGGTACTTCTCCTCCTAGAGGTCGACTTTTTTCTTTATCGGCTCCTGAAACTAAGTCAATGGAGAAGTATATCAATGACTCTTTGGATGCAGGGCTTATCCAGCCTTCATCATCTCCTGCTGCTGCAGGTTTTTTCTTCGTGGGGAAGAAGGATAAGATTCTGCGCCCATGCATTGACTACAGAGGACTCAATAACATCACTGTCAAGAACAGGTACCCCCTTCCACTTGTTTCCTCTGCATTTGAACTGTTACAAGGCGCTACTATTTTTACCAAGCTGGACTTACGTAACGCGTACCATTTGGTGAGAATCAGGGAGAGGAACGAGTGGAAGACGGGATTTAACACTCCTAGTGGACATTATGAGTATCTAGTCATGCCTTTTGGACTCACCAATGCACCTGCAGTCTTCCAGGGGTTGGTGAATGATGTTCTGCGGGATCTACTCAATATCTGTGTTTTTGTATACCTGGATGACATTAGATTTTTTCCAAGTCAAAACAGAAGCATGTGGTCCATGTTCGCCTAGTCCTCCAGAGGCTCTTGGAGAACCACCTCTTTGTCAAGGCCGAGAAGTGTGTGTGTGTTCCACACCACAGAAGTCCCTTTCCTGGGATTTGTGGTCTCCACCGGAAACATCAAGATGGATCCTGACAAGACCAAGGCGGTGACTGACTGGCCACACCCTTCAACACGCAAGGAGCTCCAACGCTTTCTGGGTTTTGCCAACTTCTACCGGAGGTTCATTCGAAACTATAGTTTGGTGGCAGCCCCTCTCACAGCTCTCACCTCTCAGAACATTCCCTTCCGGTGGTCCTCTGTGGCAGAAGGGGCTTTTGGTGAGTTAAAGTCACGCATCACCTCTGCTCCTATTTAGATCTTTCCAGACTCTACTTGGCAGTTTACTGTAGAGGTAGATGCGTCGGACACTGGAGTTGGGGCAGTTCTTTCTCTACGGTCGGCCGAGGATCAGAAGATGCACCCATGTGCCTTCTTCTCTCGGAAGCTGTCCCCAGCAGAAAGAAATTATGACATTGGAAATCGAGAACTGTTGGCAGTGAAACTTGCCCTGGAAGAATGGAGATACTGGTTGGAGGGAGCAGAGCAGCCTTTTGTGGTCTGGACTGACATCCGTTCAGCTAAGCGGCTGAACTCTCGTCAAGCCAGGTGGGCTCTGTTTTTCACGCGCTTTGATTTTTCTCTTTCATACAGACCTGGTTCTAAGAACATCAAACCTGACGCTCTGTCTCGCCAGTTCCAGCCAGAGAGCTCTCCATCTCATACTGAGAATATCATCGCTTCTACATGTGTCATTGGTCTGGTGACCTGGGAGGTGGAGGATAAGGTCAAGCGCTCTCATGCTGAACACCCAGCCCCAAGTGCCTGTCCTGTTAACCGTCTGTTTGTTCCTGCCACTCTCCGTACCCAGGTTCTCCAGTGGGGTCATAACTCTCGCCTGGCTTGTCACTCAGCAGTGAGACGGTTCCTAGCCCTGATTCAACAGCGATTTTGGTGGTCTTCCATGGAGAAGGATACCAAGGAATTCATTGCTGCTTGCCTAGTCTGCTCCCAAAATAAGACCTCACGCCAAGCTCCCTCCGGTCTTCTTCATCCCTTGCCTATCCCTCATCGTCCCTGGTCCCACATCTCCTTGGATTTTGTCACTGGACTACCACCCTCAGACGGTAACACAGTCATACTCACAGTCATAGACCGCTTTTCCAAGTCTGCCCGGCTTATTCCATTAACCAAATTACCTACTGCCAAGGAAATCATGCTACAACATGTGTTCAGGCTGCATGGTCTCCCCAGTGACGTTGTGTCTGATCGGGGACCACAATTTACTTCTCGTTTTTGGTCCGAGTTTAGCCTGTTGCTGGGAGCCAGTGTCAGTCTCTCATCCGGATTTCATCCCCAGTCCAATGGTCAAGCAGAGCGAATGAACCAGGAGATGGAGACTGCCTTACACTGTCTAGCTTCCTCCACTCCCTCCTCCTGGTCGAGGCAGCTTCTATGGGTGGAGTATGCCCACAACACCCTTCCTAGTTCTGCTACTGGTCTTTCTCCATTCCAATGCTCCCGCGGATACCAGCCACCCCTTTTCCCTACACAGGAACGTGAGGCCAGCGTCCCATCTGCACAGGCGTTTGTAAGCCTGTGGTTAAAGGCCCGCTCCGCGTACCTGCGCTCTTCCGACCGTTATCAACGGTCCGCCAATCGCCGTCGCAAGCCAGCTCCACAGTACTCCCCAGGGCAACGTGTCTGGCTCTCCACATGGGATTTCCCCCTCAGAGTTGAGTCAAAGAAGTTGTCTCCCCGTTTTGTAGGCCCATTTCCCATATCTAGGGTCATCAATCCTGCAGCTGTCTGCCTGCGTCTTCCCCCTTCTATGAGGATTCATCCTACCTTCCATGTGTCCAAGATCAAACCAGTTAATGTGAGCCCTCTTCAGCCCCCCTCTAGACCACCACCCCGGACTATCGACGGGGAGACTGTTTACACTGTCCGTCACCTCATCAAGTCCCGGCGACGTGGTAGAGGGTTGCAGTACCTGGTACACTGGGAGGGTTATGGTCCTGAAGAGCGTTCATGGGTGCCCGCTCACAGTATCTTTGACCCATCTCTCATTACTGACTTTCACCAGGCTCATCCCGATCAACCACGTGGGAAGTCAGGAGCCGTCCATAGAGGGGGGGTTCAGTCACAAGTTAGACACTTCTATTATTGTTTCTTTTGTGGCTCATCGAAACTCTCCTGTCATTTCAGATCCCGCCTTCCTCCAGGCCCTTGTGATCAGCTCACTTCCCTCACCTGGTCTCCTCAGCCCTTCCCCTCACCTGTTACTCATTCCCTCATCACTCCACAGTATTTATACCACCTCACTATCATTGGTCCTTTGCCAGATTGTCTTGTCGTTTCCGCCAAGCTCTCCAGTGAGTGTTGTTCTCTAGCCTAGATTTTTGTCCTGCCCGGTTTTTGATCCCTGCCTGCCTGTTTACGGATCTCGAGTTCCTGCCTGCTCCCTGTCTGGTTTTGGTTGCCTGTCTGACGGATTTCCTGGTTTTGACCCTGCCTGTCCCTGACCCCCCACTTCCATCTACGTAACATTGCAAAAATCAGGCATATCTTGCCTCAAAACGATGCAGAGAAACTAGTCCATGCATTTGTTACTTCAAGGCTGGATTATTGTAACTCCTTATTATCAGGGTGTACCAAGAAGTCAGTCAAGTCGCTTCAGCTGATTCAAAATGTAGGCTTAGTTTGTCGGGGGACATCTTACTTCTTCCTTCTCTCTGTCTATACCTGTGTACTCTCATGTTCCGATTAACCCAGCTTCCCCACATTTCTTTCTTTTTGGTGTCTATATACACTGGGATCCGGAGTCATGGATGATCCTGCGGTCCTGTGTCCTGGATCGCGAGCCCTGGATCTTGAGTCGTGGCTGTGGTCCTGGATCATCGGTCCTGGATGGATATCCTCGTGGATTCATCTTCCTATTATACACACATGCATTTCCAAACATTTGGACTACCTATGTTGCAAATGTATTATCTTTTCAATTTACACACGGCATCTATTGCACGTCTGTCCGCCCTGGGAGAGGGATCCCTCCTATGTTGCTCTCCCTGAGGTTTCTCCCATTTTTCCCTTTAAACTGTGGGTTTTTCCTTGTAAGATGTGAGGGTCGAAGGACAGAGGGTGTCGTATTGTCATACTGATATTCTGTACACACTGTGAAGACCACTGAGACAAATGTAACATTTGTGATATTGGGCTATATAAATAAACATTGATTGATTGATTGATTGATTGATTGATTGATTGATTGATTGATTGATTGATTGATTGATTGATTGACCTGAATAAACTGAACATTGCAATACACTGGTTGTATTTGAGTCGTGCTATTGGGTTCTGATCTGTACCTGTGATCGTGACAGAAACTCACTTGAGCTCTCCATCTTTGTTCCCAAATAACTTCTCCTGATTCTCCCCTCTTCATATCTTATAGCTGGTGGCAGCGATCATATTCATCAGTATCGGAGTTGTTGCCTCTTTCTTCTGTGCCATTGTGGATGGAATCATCGCGTCAGAGTTCATTGTAAGTAATAGAGGAATGTACCCGCCTAAACTGAAAAGAAAGAAATACAACAAATACATGCTAAATCCACACATCAAGATGAACATTGTTATTAATATGAAGACATTTTTTTTTTTTTTGTTGAATATACAAATTATTACCATGAATGTGGATAGATACTGTATTATAACAATACGGTATTCTGTTTTTCACATTTGTTGTTTGTTATTTTTTTAATCAGTTCGAAATAAAGACTGAAAGAAAGAAAGAAACAGAGAGAAGCCTGCAGAAACATATGCTGAAACCGGCACACACACATCAGAGAGATCTTACCAACACGACACCACACTGACCTCAGGGTTAGTCAGACAGTTGCCACGGAAACATTCAGCAGAACAGGGCTGATTGTATGTATCCAAAAGTTACCCACATTTCCCCACAGAACTCCTGAATTAAAGGTCACCTATTATGCAAAATCCACTTTTTCATGTCTTTTATACATAAACATGTGTCCCCTCTGTGTAAAGAGATTCTGAAAGTTTAGGAAAAAAGATTCGTTCACTTTCTGTCCTGATCCATTTCTATAAAAACCTGTGAGCTGATCAGACTTTGGCCACTTTGTGATGTCATAACGATTTTTTTGGGTTGTGTAACCATTAGCCAATCACCAACCAAGGTAACCCCCCCCCCTTATCACCTGAATCTCCTCCTAGAGCACCATTGTGTTCTTTTAACCAAATATCTCTCATGCGGCTTTCACACCAGCGCTTTGCCCTTTCTAGCTCCGAGCGGGAGCTTTTCTGGTTCAGCTCCGGTTTCCCTTTTCTGCTCCCGCTCTGTTCACACCGCCCAGAGCTGCCGCTGCTGCGTCATGACGTCACCGTTTACGTGCCTGCTTCATAAAATCCAAACCGCGCGGAAATCCCTCACATCGACAACAACAACAATGGACGATTGTATTGAAGCGCTGTTCGCTTTGGTTATCCTCTTACGAAACGAAATGGAAGGCATCGGACGACTTTACAAGGGACGACTTTACTTGGAACTTTACAAACATCACATGCGAAATGCAAGACTTCTTTGTGGTCTTCAGCATCTACTTCAACGACGAATCTGCCCCTGCCCCCGACTCGACGTAAGAGAGACGTAAGAGAGACGTAAGAGAGACGTAAGAGAGACGTAAGCGACGCCGCCTCTTAGCTCCGAAGCTCTTGCCTCTAGAGACCGACAATTTTTGGGAGCTGGAAGTGAACCGGATTCCGGAGCTAAGAGGCAGCGCCTCTGCGGTGTGAACAGGAAAAACCGGTACTTTCCAGGCTCCAGCTCCGAGCCTGAAAACGCGTTGGTGTGAAAGGGGCATCAGAGGGGCGTGGGGAGTGGCTCCTTCTTTTCATCTAAAGTAACAGACAGAGAATCAGCACTTTTGAAACAGGGCTGAAACAGAGGCGATTATGGGATGCTACAATGCATGATCTGTTTGGTATTTCGAGCCAAACACTTCAGATACATGTTTTGTATATAACTGGGAACTATATTATATTGATAAACAGTATAATTGGGGAACTTTAAGTAAAACAACTTTCATTGTCATCGTCTCATTTGTCCCACTGCAAAGGTGTTACATAATGCCAGCATTTAGTTCTTTCTTTTCATATGAGGGAGTTTTAATTACTCCAGAACATTTGATCTATCACTTCAACATAATTTGTTTCCCCAATGCCATCAGTCAGGAGACCATTTCAAACTGACTAGATCTTAAATTATTCCCAGACTAAATGAATGTGTTCGAAATGTTTACATTTTATGGGAATGTGCGGAACATGCAGTGGTCAAAAAGCTCCATCTTAGATTTCTCTCTGAACCCCTCAGTTTGTCCCATCACCCTGAACTTTATTGAGCATCTTAATGACTATGGACCAGAGAATAAAAAAAGCTGGCACAGTCAATGATATTGATCAACAGTGCTATCAAACCCACTGCAGATATTTTTTTTCGTGCTCGTGGGACAGTAAAAGTCATATTTATCGCACTTTCAAGCTTTGGACAATGAAAAAAGATTATATTACTGTTCACATTATATAAAGCCAGTGAGGCTTAATGCTGTAGGCCAGGGTCTGTGGGGGGGGGGGGGGGGGGGGGTGGGGGTGCAGCTGAGGGCTCTGACACATGTTGTAAACTCTCACTGCTGCAGTCACACAGAAACTACACGAGGACGGACAGAGTAACACAAACCAGGGTTCTGGCTAAATGTGCATCATGGAAGCCTTTAAACTTGGGAGATGTGCTCTAAAAAAGTACAGAAAAAACATTGAAGTCACAGTGTGTTTCTACTGATGATATGTGCTTCTAATGTTTTTGTATTTTCCACACACAGGACACAAGACCCTTGCAGGAGGACATGTGTGACTTTTACGCCAGCGAAGCGGCTTACGCCTACGACAACTACTACACTGAGGTGATTTATACACTGCCATTGTCTGGTTTTTAAAAACATACCATTATCTCACAATTAACAATCTGAGTACCTCACCTCACCTACTGTGTGTTTTCCTTATTATTTACTTATATATTCTTCTCTCTAAAATAATGTGTAAAAGATGCTTGAAATGCATTTTAAGCTGACTATATTCTGCAGCCTTTTGGTGCCCACCAAAAACATTCACCAAGTGTCTAGTGGCATCTAGTGGTCTCATAAGGTCACTGCACTGAAATGAGACGTATCAAATAAAAAGCTATTCAAAGTTCTGGAAATAATTGTAATCATACATTGAATAAAAAGGTTTCTAAAAAAGGATTAACTCATAAATCCTCTGACGCTGCAGGTGACGTGTCGTTCCTTTGACAAAGCGTGTAAACTGAAGCTGAGGAGCAACACATGCTACTGTTGCTACCTGTACAACTGTGCCAGGTGAGACACACCGTGTGTGTGTGCAGGGCTGGCCCTGACCAATTTGCTGCCCTAGGCAAGATTTTAGCTGGCGCCCCCACCCCGCCCCCCCCACCCCGCCCCCCCCCCCCCCCCCCCCTATTTTAAATTAACACAAATTTGACGCTCTATCGAAATCAGTCGGAAGTCGCAACGGCTCATTTCAAAATAAACGTGGATTTGCGTAAAAAACTATTTTTTCGGGGTTCGGGTGTTTTGTTTGATTTTAAACAAACAAAGTCCTGGCTTTCAGAATATGGAACTTTTATTTCCAAAAATCACACGATAAATACATTTTTGAAGCTTGTAAAGGGACGAAGACAGGCATCTCTCACTCACAATCTGCTCTTCCACAGCGCCGCCCCCCCTCCCTCCGGCTGACATTATGAATGTAAGCGTATAGTAATCATAGATAACACGGCAGGGTCCGTTACAGTTAGTTTTCATCTGATTTAAAATAAACAAAGTCTTGGCTTTCAGAATATTAAACTTGTTTCGGCAAATTCAGATGATAACTACAACTTTGAAGCTTGTCACGGCATAATTACAAGCGGAGAACGGAGTAACTTAACGTCACAGCAGGCATAACAACAGCCGGTGTTTCTCGTGAGGGATTTCCCCGGGAAACTAACACAATATACACACACGCAAAATTACACAAACACACACACACACGACGTACACACACACACACACTCGCGAGCTTCCCCCAGACCAGTAATCCAAACGAAAATATCTTCCCTCCGTAGTATTTTGATCATTTGCTCCGCTAATCAATCAGATCGATGGATTCCAGAGAAGAGGAAACTTTGAAGGCCTTTTTCTCAAAATGATGACTCGGTGACAGTCATTATATAATGTGACATATTTCGCTTAATATTTGGAGTACAAAAACAATCCTGATATCATTAGAAAGCTAGGCATCTCCTCTTTCCAACAGTATGCTCAAAATATGTCTTCGGGTCAATGCGACTGATTTCGGTAGAGCAGGTCACAAATACAACATTACAATCTATAATTGCACACAAAAAACATTATTTCAAAAAAAGAACAATTTCACATAAACCTCTGGTTTTTACTGTAATTTACATTAATTACAACAGAGGGAGCTGTCCTAATCAAGTGACGAGACGGCTGTAATCTACTTCCACATTAAAAATGACACTTGACCCGCCCCCTCGCCTCCTGTTCGGCGCCCCCCATAGGTTGATGCGCCCTTAGCATTCGCCTATACTGCCTATGCCAAGGGCCGGCCCTGTGTGTGTGTGTGTGTGTGTGTGTGTGTGTGTGTGTGTGTGTGTGTGTGTGTGTGTGTGTGTGTGTGTGTGTGTGTGTGTGTGTGTGTGTGTGTGTGTGTGTGTGTGTGTGTGTGTGTGTGTGTGTGTGTGTGTGTGTGTGTGTGTGTGTGTGTGTGTGTGTGTGTGTGTGTGTGTGTGTGTGTGCGTGTGTGTGTGTGTGTGTGACTCTTGACTCTTACTATTCAGGGTGTCCTCCACAGCGAACATGTTTGACTATTTCTTCCAACTGTAATGTTATAATAATATTGTGATAATACAGTAGAGAGAGCAGTTAAAACCACATCCTAGATTTCAATGCTGGATGCACTTACAGTCTCTGGAAGTTTAAAATAAATGGGAACATCCCATGGACATTGTGAGGAATTCTCATAGGGCAAAACAAATTCTCCTGTGACAATCCCCTCTGCATATTAAGAACACCTGCTTAGTGATCTATAACAAGAACAACATCATTACCACGTTAAGATCTGAGTCCTGCTCTCTGCCTCTTGCAGCACGGAGTTCCACAACCAGTACTACGAGTTCACGGGGGTCAACAGCTGCTGGGACGTGATCCACCTGCAGCGCCTACTCTGGACCGCCGTGGTGCTCAACGTCTTCTGCCTGATCCTGGGCATCATCACCGCCGCCATCCTCGGGGCGTACAAGGACATGGTGAGCAGGAGAGGAGAGAGAGAGCTTCTTTACAGCAGAGACAAGGAGTCAAAACATAGTACTCTTTGAAGTGAAGGGCAAAGAAAATGATCAGAAAGAACTTCTAAATGCAAGAGAAAAGCAGGTCAAAATGTATTATTTATACTGGAATCTTCATTTCTTTTTCTTTTGTGTTTAACTTTTTAATTTGTTACTTTACCAAGGCTCTTTTTTAAAATACTAATATTATGTGTTTAGTCAGAATCAGAATCAAGTTTATTTACATATACAAGGAATTTGCTTTGGTATCTGGTGGTGTGAACATAAACAATCTAAAAAAGTAAGTTGCAAAGTAGGTAAAAAAAAAACAGTATTTTTAAGAAACAATTTAGGATTAAAAAAGGATGCTAAAGACAAGTATTTACACCAAATGTAAATGTAACTATACAAATAACCTTAAAACCTAAAAGCTACAAAACTAAAACACTTAGGACAATGAGTATATGTGGCAAGTGTGCAGATATCTCTTTGTTTCACCGCTTCCCTCAGTTCAATTTCATCAGTAAATGCAGTTTATGATGTTTCAGAGACATGGATATCTCTGATCTTATTTAATGTAATGGTCCTGGTGTTAGGATAGATGTCCATACAGAACATTGAGCAGCAATCATAGTTCATTACTTCCTTTATAATGTGTGCATTTCATGAGTAACTGGTGCACACTCACTCACGTTTTCCTTTGAGCTTCATTTGATAATTTCCCATCTCATCCAAATCCTTTTTATTGTTTCCTGCAGCAGAAGCCCACTCCTCAGACGGCTACCAGCCCCGCACCACCCCCCAACATCCTTTACAACCCCACGCAGCACATGCTCACCTACGCTGGCTACTGCCCATCGGGACAGACTCTGCCCGCTTACCCCAACTATCCAATCCCCATGCAGGTAATGGCCCAGAAATAACCATTTTAGGTCCTTTTTGTTTACAGAAGGTGTAATAAAGATTTAAATTAAATTCAGTTCAAGGTTTTCTGTGCATGCTGGCTCAGTCTCACTGTGACGTGTTAATACAACTGAGCCATTGTTGATGTTATTATTGCTTTTCCTATGACATTTCTGACAAAAAAGGCAGAAGTACTTTTCTTTTTTATATCAGAATCAGAATTAGAAACAGTTTTATTACCTGGTAGGTTGACACGTACGAGGAATTTGATTTGGTATTGTGGTGCATACATAGAAGTAAAACAAAAATTTAAAACAGAGATAGCAAACTATTTTAAGAAAACTATAATAACATATACATTAGCTGTGGATTTAATCACCTTAAATCCACAGATACAATTTCATTTATTTATATCATGGTGATTTTGTCTGAAATTAGTCCCACAGATGTATTGATTACTTATATTTCAGTGTCAAACTACACAAAGAATAAAAGCTACACCTCACATTAAAATGAATTTGGTTATCTTTGGCTCTACTTCCACATACACTGTAGCGATGGCTACCACTCCCTGTGTTCCCCTCTCCCACAGCACAACAGCAGCTATCAGCCCCCTGCCACTCCTCAGATGGTCCCTGAGGGGGGGAATGCCTCCACCCCCTGCCCGTCTGAGGAGAACCAGAGCCAGCCCCCCTCTCAGAGCCCCAACCAGCCCCAGCCTCAGGGGGGCACCCAGGAACCAGGGTGCTACATGCTGACCCCCAACGCTCCGGTCCTCTACGGCTCCGCCTACAACCCCTTTGAAAAACCCCCACCTTACGCCTGCTGAACCCCCAGCCCAACACCTGGGGCCTGTTGGAGGAAATATATCTAGACCTTGTCGGACTGAAAGTAGCACACGACATTTCATAGATGACCTTGGAGAGCAAACAGTGGGCTTCACTCTGTACTGATACATGTTTCTGTGTTCGCACTGAGGAGATACAGAGGTATGGCTATGAAGTGTGATTATACAGACATTATTAAGATATTTCATGTGTTTTAAGGGAACTGTTTGGGATAGAAACTAATTTGCTTTCTTGAATAGTGTAATAAGATTGGTACACATTTGTATAGGTGAAATTAATCTTTAGCTTCAAAATCAAACTGCTAACGGTGGCTAAGTCTGGATATAATGGAGAAAATCCCCCAAACAACACCTTTAAACCTCACCAACAATTTTATTTTTATCTTGTTAGCTTCATCTTTACAAAAACGTTATTGTAAATTGGCGATGTGCTTTTATTGGGGAAGTTGGTGAAATCAAATAAAAACAAAATGTCACACTTCTTTAAGCCTAGAGCTCCCATGCTAACCTGTTTCATATGAATAATCGTATCGTCGTACACTTGGATCTGATCTTGCTAACTTGTGTAGATTGGACTACAGGTCTTATTGTGTATCGTCTCACTTAACTACTGTATTAGTCATTCAAAGGGCTTTCTTGAACTGGAGAGTAAATGTTGACACTGACGTTGCTGTTATTTATGTTTTGTGTTAATTGTGTAATGTGCACTTTTAAAGTCAGTATAATGTATTTATTATTGATGATGCATGATGTTAAACTGCTGTAGGATGGGATCGTGTAGCTGCTATAAATACATAATGTATTAAAGAGGTACCTTTAAGAAATATTTATTCACTGATGCATAATGAATGTGTAGTAAATTGTTGGAAAATAGGATTATTTGCCTGCTTTCCAAGAGTTAAATAGGACAATTATTTATATTCTAATCTCTGGGCAAGAAAGGGAATAATTGTATTTACCAAAATGTCAAACAAATTATTTGAACTGTCACATTTTTAGAATCATCAGTAGGCTACAACTTTTAATAGCAAAACCAGGTGTTTTCATTGTATTACTTCACCATAAAGAGACTATATATGTGAATAAAACAATTCTTCCTCAAATAAAAAGTTTAAACCTTTTTTCGCATTAAATAAAACATGCGTTTCAATTGTCTGTTTTTCTTCAAAAAACCAAAGAGCACTTTTTATTTTTGAAAATACAATTTTACTGATGTTCATACAACTGCTTTTATTTTTGTTTAAATAGCATTTTCACTGTTGAGGGAGGTTAACACTCAAAAGGCAGACTCCTCTCACCATTGTACACATACTGGCAGTTAGTGAAAGTGAAAAATGAAAACTAAAGACAAGTTCAATATACAACACATGATAAAAAATACAATAACTCATCAAGCTCTATATTCTGGCATTCATTCATCAGAAATCTAGAAAATGATATAATACAGAGCGAAGTAAAATAACACTGGAGCCCTTTTGGCATTCTCAATCACAATGCTCCGACATTCTCTCTTTTAATTGTGTTTTCATTTGCTCAGCACCTGTAAAATCAAATTAAAAATGGAGTCCCCAAAGATGTACGACCCTTTGATCCATGGATATCGCTTTCAGAGTCTCCCCCTTCAGTTTTCATGATAGGAATTGTGTCTTTGTTATCCAAATGTTTTTAGGATGAAGTGAAGTGGAGAGACTCAGATTACTGGATCTACTTAAATGTGCAGGAAACCTTAGTGAGCAGAAGGTAGTGTTTTTCTGTCTTCTATAAAGCATTGTACAGTCACATTATTTACATACTCAGTATATTACAGCGCACTCTTCCTACCCTCAGTAGCTTTGTGGTGCGTTCGATGCAGTGCTCACTCTCTCCTAATGGAGAGGGCACCTTCCGGTCTGTGCTTCTGAGACTAATCTATCATCATGTGATTGAGGATTATTGAGAATCAGGGTGTAAGTCAAATCTTTAAAAGACTGAAGTACTGCAGAATGCACTGGTGGAAATGCATAGTGTGTTAACTGCAATGCAAAGCATTATCTGTGTGTGTGTGTGTTACAGTACTGCACCTGTGTGATATGATTCACCTATTTGGAGGGAAGCTGCTGCGAAGTTTGGGTTGGTTGTTCTTTGTAGGCACACGGTTGATTTTTAAGGTTGCAGGCAGACATGGAGTGTTGCTTTAGTGGGGGGGGGGCTTCACACGCAGTCCATTGCTACCTGCAACAATGTGCAAAGTTTTCTACACAAAGGGGGCTTCTTGTTAGGAACAAATAAGATTGATTAAGTCCCTGATCAACCCCTGAAATAATGATGAACCAAACACTCATGGAGATCTGAGCAATGTTCAATGATTTCCTTTGAATAAGGGAAGCCGATAAAACTCTTATGATCTGGTCCACATTTTTTTCATTTCATCAGATTCTACATGAGCGTGGTCGTTGTGTAGAATGGAAGAAAGCAACACGACCGCAGCTCTGTCAGCGGAGTCACTGTGCCTACAGAAGTCCCGTCAAATCTGATTGAGCACAGGACCCAGGCGTAGTGTGCTGACCCCAGACCAATCATTGGACATAGCTATAGATAAGGCCCTGTGTGTTCTAATAGGCTCACAAGACTGTGATGCTTGGGCAGTATTTGAGGCAATGTTGTGCAGCATTTATTCCAAGAAATTGTACAGGGGACATAGCTGATTGGCTTATTAACTCCTTATGGAGTCATTAGAGAATACTGTGAATCCCCACTGATGCCTGAAGGCAGCAGTGTTGTCACAGTAACAGGACAGGGTGACCCTGGGCTAAGGCTTTAGCTGAACCCCGAAGCCTGGCAAAGCTTTTATGTGTGTTCCAATCCAAATCATCACTGGTCAAAGCTATTATAAATATATTGGAAATAATCCCCATTGCCTCAATGAACTGCTAATGCATCAGTTGCTGTGGTCACTGGCGAGAGTCCAGCAGGGGGCAGGAGTGTGAGCGGATGTCGTTGTGTTTGTGGAGGGCCTGGTCCAAGTCCAGAGGGTGTCCGTTAACACTGACCTCCATGCAGCCGCTGTAGGGCGCCGACACCAGCGTGGACACCAGAGGGACATCTGAGGGAGAAACAACAACAACATGTCATCCAGCAGGAAACAACATGCGCTGTGTAGGAGATCTAACTCTCCAGAGTGCAAACAGCATTAGTCAGTGTGTTGAATCAGAGTCAGCGACCCCAACACGCAGCGCTTTTATCAATTATATAAGCATTTGGATCCATAGGGGATTCTTTTTCTGTCGACTCAACTCTTTTTGCCTATACGGTGTAAAGAAAGAAAGTGAGCCGTTTATAAATCGCATACATTTCCATAATTATGCATAATCACCCAGTCATGATTTCTGTGTTTTTTTATTAACCGAACAAGACGGTGTGAAAGAGTTTTTAATCTTTAAATCATTCAATTGATCTGCTCAAGGAAACTGGATAAAACAAGGCTTGTGTGGCTATGCAATTAAGAAATCTAAATGTGCAACATATCAACAATGTCTTACCACGTGTTCTAGACCAGAATTTACTGACGTAAAATGCATTGCCAACACTGATGCCCATATGCATGCGCTTGTTATAAGACCATATTCTCACATACTGAAAAAAGAGAAAATGCCCGACTATTATTTTTATATTTCACTGCCAATTTTGAACCCTCCACTTTATGTGTGTAGCATCTGCACAATACTTTTCCTTTATACTGTGCAAATAAATCCCCACATACTGCATGAATCTGATAAATGTGTTTATAGAAGGACGTGTCCTCACCAGGAAGGCCTCCTATAAAGATGCTGGACTGTGAAAGGATGTCAAAAGGAATGTCAGCGTCTTCACTGCGTCCAGCCTTGCCATCGACCAGCAGCAGGGTTTGGTTTCCTGAGAGCGTCACCTGGATGTCATGACTGTCCCCGTCACACAGGGGGGCGGGAGAGCTGGCAATGATGACATCACCTAGTGATACCAGCATATACTGAAAACACACAACAGGTCAGTAAATAGCTCACACACAGACAACAAACATACACAAGTTGAGCTTTTAAACACTTACATCTCTCCATTCATCGGTGCCGGGATGGTAGTCGGCCAGCACGATGGAGAGAGGGACTCTGTCCTGGTGAACGAGTGCAAACAGGACTCCGATCGCAGAGGTTGGACGCAGGGTCAACTGTACGCTCAGGTTCTGGGATTCTGTAGTGAAGATAACAGGAAGTAGGAGAACAGCAGTTCAAGGACAATGACGGGAGCCAACACTCCCCAATTCAAATGAAACATTAACCAACTGCCATTAGGCTCAGATCTGCATCACACTCCCACACATCCACACACTGCACCATAGCTGACGTTGAAGAGAGCGAAGCCGGTGCCGGGGTAATACGTTCCAGGAACCTCGCTGCTGAAACACTGCATGTTGTCGTTGGACTGAACCGTTTCTTGTATGGAAGTATCTTCACCCGTCAACCACTTCCAGTCCTTCATACAGCCGTCCAGGCGGGGGTTTACCTACACAGTCAAAAAGATCTGTCAGTATATAACACTATATCAGTCAAAACTCAATCTCAATGTCAGGCCTAAGGATTCTTTCATCAAGTCTAATGAAAACTGGGCTAGTTGTTTTTCCATCATCATGCTGACACACAGACAGACAAACCGAGCAGATTGCCCAACTCCTTCTGCGGAAGTTAAAAAACACAAGCACATAGAGATAAACACCTGATTGACGAGGCCGTCCTCTCTGAACGGGACTCCTCCCACGGTGAGGTTGAGTTCATGCATGCCTTTCTTTAGCGTAAACAGATCACCGTTTACTGCAATCTTCATGACGGCCTCCCTGTCGATCTTAATCACCAGACTGCGAACCTGCTCCTCCACCGAGATCTGGAGAGAAAACAAGAAGACATTTAAAGAAGCGTTCAGCTAATGAAGCTAAAGTAGAAGCATATCACTGTTCATGAAGAGTCTAACCTTTCTCCATTGGCCGTCACTGACGATGGGCCCGCTGCTGGTGACCCTGCTGACTGTGCCATACTTCAGCTGCAGCTCCAGCCTCCCATGGTGCATTGCAAGCACAATCCAGGAGCTGTTTAGGTGACCCCCGGCGAAGAAGATCACCCCCTCTGGGTCGTAGGTGCGGAAGTCAAACTCTGCAGAGAAGCTGGAAGGTGGGGAGCAGAGTTTATTTCACTTATCTTTTTTTACGACAAATATAATTGAGAATACAATTAAAGAGGAAAGGCCGAACCGGAAAGAAAACCTTTGAGTGACCAAAATAATTTAATCTGCTATCCACTTGGCACACAAACAAGTGGGCGGCATTTTCCCAGCCAAAATTAGACCTTTATTTTCTAGCTATAACAAACTTACTGGAACTATTTTCCCTATCACAACTTTTTACTGTGATATCTTGATTCAATAGTTACTTTATTTTTGCTATATTATTATTTTAATTTGTATTCTATTTTATCTTTATTTTTACCATGTGTGAATCCTGTTTTTCATTCTGACACTGTTGCTAATATTAACGCCTGAAATTCCCCAAGGGGATAAATAAAGTTCCATCTTATCTTATCTTTATCAGACATCAAAACAAGAGACTGTTCAGCCTGGTGTTTGACTTGATTACAAACATGCCCATATAAAAACAAAATATCAACAAAAACTTCTAAAAGTATTTGATTATAGGCCAAATCTTCAATTATTTGATCTTCTAATGCATATAAAAATCAACACACGTGCAAAAACAGGTTTGGAGTTTATTGCAGGTTCTTGGGCAGCTCTGAGATGCCAGAGAAATACTTAAAGGAACACTTCACCCATAAACTATTATTATTCAAAACCTTGAAGAACAATGTTTAAGACCTCCTTAGACTAGTCTTCTCATCCATAAGTGAAACTAAAACACTCTTAACAGGACTTACCAACAGGAAGTGTCTTTTTAATACTGTATCTGTCATTAAACTTACTGTTAGGAATGAGTGCAGAGCTGTTGATGTTTTGTTAGGAGACAACTGTTGACAGTGTTGAGCAGTGTAACATGTTCTTACCCGGTTTGAATCCTGCGACGAAATCGCAGCCTCACCACTGGCACGCCGCTGAACATGCGACCCAGGTAGAGCGAGCGAGGGTTCCTCTTCAGAGACGGCGACATGCAGGGGGTTATAGGCTGTGAAACACAAACAGAAAACTGTGGATAAGGCTTACTGCTACTCCATTACATTACATTACATGTTACTTGTTACTTGTTAGACGCTTTTATCCAAAGCGACTTACATACTCAATACTGTGGGCGATCCCCACAGGAGCAATTTGGGGTGAAGTGTCTCAGGGACACAACGACATGCTGACTGCAGTGGGGTTTGAACCTGTGCCCTTTGATCCGAACACCAGCGCACTAGCTACTGCGCCACAGCCTCCATGAGAACCATTGGACTCTTAAATTACTTAAAGGTCTTCTATCATGCTATTTTTAGGCATATATTATAGGTCTCAGATATAGAAAAATATATAGAAAACATGTATATGAAGTGTTTTGCTCAAAATACCAAACAGATCAACCATTCTAGCCATGCCTCATACCCCTCTATTTCAGCCCTGTTAGAGAACTGCTGATTCTGGGTCCGTAGCTTTAAAAAAATAAATAAAAAATGCATCCTTATGCAGGAGAATTCTACCCAGATGGCTTCACGGCAGCATTTAGCATTTGTACCCGCGTTTTTAGAGATTTGGGAACGGAGGAAAAGAGAGGGTTTTGTTTTCTGACACTTTGTGAGTTCCCTTACACACCGGGGACACATATTTATGCATAAAAGACATACACAAGTGCATTTTGCACGATAGGAGACCTTTAACAAATCAGGAATGCAGTAAATAGTTCATATTTAACAACATAGGCTTGAGCTGAACTGTGAAATAGCTGGTTGATATTGTCCACAGATCATGTGTTTCACCTTACAGCTCCTGAGGTCCTGGCCCAGCTTCATGCCCTGACGTCCATCACAGAAACAACGGAAACTCCCCGGCGTGTTCAGACACTCCTCTGCACACACACCCGTCTCACACTCATCCACATCTGACGGGTACAGAGCAGGTTGAAGGAGTTTGGGAAGAGATAAAAGACATGTGAGGTATAAAGGGCTACAAAGACAGAGAGTTCATGATGTTATCATTGAGCGTGTCAACATATCAGGGAATGCAAACAACACTTGAGTCGAGTGGTGTTTGACGGTGACTGGGTTGTATCTCCCCGCTTCATATACAACCGTACATGGCCATGAGAGAGAGCTAGCTGAAAAAACATTAATTCTCAGAGGAGGGACGCAGAGGTTATAAAAAGTCTGGTTCCACTGCCGAGCAAACAGTGAATTCTTATTCAATGTTTTACCAAAATACACAATGTTGTAGTTATTTATCTTAGAATGTTATCTTATCAAATAACAGACAGTATGGCTTTTGTTTTGGATATTCTTAGATTCTTGAGTATTATAACGTATTGCGAGCAGTGAGACTTTTGCTGCAAAGTTAGGGGGACAAGGTGAGATTAAACTTGTTTGACATACTGTACAATATTATATGTGTACATGGTGGGCTCTTAAAATCACACTTATTAAAGGTCACTTGAAGATGAGGATTGGTAATGTTTCTCTAAAGCAAGACTTGGTGAGTTTAAGCTGACTGTCAAAAGTGAAAAACACCTATAGCATATCTGTGTGTCAGTTCATTCTGATTGCTGCCCTTTATGACCTCATTTCATTTCTGACCTAACCGCATTTGAAATTGAAAAAAGGTACTTTCAAAGGTCTGTGTACCAGACCTTTGTGAATCAAAGGGTCACTGTGTGTATTTTCCTGTGAAAAAACGGTTTTCTAAGGCATAGAGAACATGACCTGTTACCTAGTTAAACAGAATTTCTCCAAATATCTTTGCATTCCTTTCCTGACTCCTCAACACAGCTGCATCCAGTCCTGCTGCGGCTGGAGCTGCTCCTCGGTCCGTTCTCATGACACTATGTGTGTTTGTTTGTATACACACTTACCAACACAACTTTTGGTTTCGTTGTCGTAGACATATCCGATATCACACAAGCAATCATAGCTGCCCTCCTTATTCTCACATCGTGCGGTTCCACACACACCTGGGTCCTCACACTCATCCACATCTGAAAGAAGACAAAATGAATGTCAGCTGGAGGAGTTGGAGTCTTCTGGGAATCAGAAGCAGAAACACTAAACGGTTGTTTGTTGTGCATTTGCTCATTAGTGTAAGGAACCACATTTGTCAGACTAAACTGAATTCATTTAAGGAGTTGGAAATTAGAATCAGCCATAAAAGGTGGTGTGTGTGATTGAAAGATATTTGGCTCTTCTTTGTGCTTCCTGCGCCCGGTGATCCCTGCCGCTGATGCTGAGAAACATGCCGTTTATTTTGCAAGTTTGTACACAGACCATAACAATACAAAGCCGGAGCAACATTGGCAAAGTCTCCCTTCAGCTATTTGAATCAAAATGATCTCATTAATGAACCCAAAGCAGCTTTAAAATTAGGTCAACAGATTCATTTGTTTCAAACTGTTTGTCAGAGTAATACTGGCTTTAAAGTAAATACATGAGACACTTGTTACAGCACTCACCGAATCTATGTCCATCGAAGATTTTAAAGGCAATTAAATAGAATTGTCAATGTGTCTTTATCATGGTTTAATTAAAGATTGCTTGCAAAAAACGAGTTTGCAATATTGAACGTGACTAAGGGTCTGTGAGGTTGAAATGTGTTTTCCTTACTTATTACCTAAATGTGTTCTTTATGGAAACAAAATGATAATTATGTCACAGGAGAGGAACACACTGCCACTGGATTACGGGACTGCAGCCACAGAAAGGTTCAAATTGAAAAACTTATTTTTTTTCAAGTGGATTCACAATTATTAAGACAGACTGATTGAAAAAGTGATGCTGCAGTGACAGTATTGACACGGTAGTCTTTGGGGATGTGCTCACCTTTACACGTGTGGCGTCCTACCAACATGTAGCCCTGGCGACAGGAGCAGCGGTAACTGCCCATAGTGTTGTTGCATATGTGTTCACACTCTACGCTTTTCTTGCTGCACTCGTCGACATCTGCAAACAAGAGCGTACAGTACAGTCAACGCAGGAAATACATCATCATGGGCTGTGAAAACATTAGCTTCTTTGGCTTCAGTAAAGCTTTCCCCAGGAATTCAGGATCATGTTGTGTTTAAACAGTTTCGAAGTTTACTTTTGAAATACTGAACAGGAGCCAACGGGGGAAGTTTGATACAGTTTGAAAAACTCACCTAAATGTTCTATTTGTACTTGTGTTAAACACTTCACAAATAACGTACAGCCTATGTCATAGTGGCTGTGTTGCAGCGGAGTGTTTAGGAAGAGTGCGGTCATCAAGTGGAAAGGCTTAGACCGAGTCAAACCGAATCTGTCGGGGTTTCCTCTCGCAGTAAGGTGGCAGGATGAGTCACAGTGGAAATGATGCTGTGCCATAAACCAACCACTTTCCCTCTCACTCAGTGTGTCTGTTTGTAATATGGGTGTTTTTCAGTTCCTGCATGTAAACTTAATATTTGACACCTCCCCCTTGTAAAATGGAGTTCTTGCTGTGATTTCCAATGTAAGCCTGCATACACAGTGACTAGCTTTGACCTCTAATGAGACAAATAGATTGCTGTTGTGAGTTCCCGCTCAAATTGACCTGACACACAATTCATACATCATTATGAGCTGCAGCGGCAACAGTTGATATTAAAGAGGCATGTCAACAACAGCAGTTGCAATTGTAAGATAAGAGCGAAAGGAAAAACTAGGCTAGAGTTCTAAAAGGTCAAAACAAAAACCTTCACATGAACATAATTAGAAAAAATTAAACTATTTGACAATTCCAGTAAATGACTATTGGAAGTGACGGGAAGTCAGATCTTTCTATCAGTGCACAGGACAGGCTGTCAGAAAGAAGGTCACACAGATTGTGAAATGTATTGAGTGAGGCTGGAGATGACACAGAGTGACGGTACACAAATTCAACCTTGGTTGAGCTCTAGCACACACTGTCCAACTGTTTCCATAGCGATGACAGTACCTTTCTCACATCTGGCTCCTGCCCAGCCTGTGAAACAGTGACAGAGGAAGTCGCCCTTTTTGTCCTCGCAGCGCACTGTACCGCTGGGATAACAGGGCGAAGGGGAGCACTGATCCGGTATATCTTCAAGTGAGAGAGAAAAAAAAACAGGAAAACACAGAGAAATGCGAGGGTTAATTCGGATTTAAAATGTAGTCTGGACAAACCAGATGCATACAGGGATTATAACAGACTGGATATCGACACCAGAGGAAGGGCACCTATTATGTTCTGCACATCAGGAGTTCAATATAAATAACTTTATGCTGGCTCAGCCCTCCAGCCTGATATGCACTGATTCCGTCCTTCCCAGCATACCTATCCTCTAGCTAAAAAACTAAACAAATGGATATTCAACTTTTCTGAATATCTATTCAAGCTTTCATGCCAAGCTTGTGCAAGTCAATCTTTTCTCTCCCAAATGCAATTTTGTTTTCCCAGCAGTGGAGTGTGACTGCTCGACATGTCTGGGCATGTTGGCTGGAGTTCAGAGAGAGTGGAAGGCCGTGTTTGGAGAGAATTAGGGGAACAGCCTGGAAATAAGCTCACAAGGCACAACTTTTCCAATGAATGATGTGCAACGCTGTATAATAAATGCCCTTATGCAATTAGTGACTGACTTGTATTAACAATTCACATATGATCACATATCATACTGACTGCTGCAAATGGTGGCAACATTAAATCATTATAAATTGCATGCTCCTGGTGTGAGAGGTTTTGGAATTACTAACGGATAGTAAAAACAAACAAGAGGTGGACCTAACAAAAGGGGAAGAAAAGGGAAGGAGATCACCAATTGAAAACACAGAAAATCTGTCACTTTCTAAGGGGAGGGTAACCACAGGACTCTCACTTGTTTTGTAGGCTTAAAATGTAGAGGTCCTATGTGCAACTGATTTGATTTAATAAAGCAGACACCATGGGCTACCACAATGTCAATTTGAATAAATGCTAGACGATGGGAATATGCGTGTTTGATTATTCTATTTTCTACAAAAGAACCAGCAAAAGATGTGAGTGTGTAAACGGCAGACTAAGGGAACAGAAACAGGGAGGAGGAGTGGGAGAATAAACAGTCTCTGCTGTGCTTTTGGTATGTGCAAATATGAAGCTGATACTGTATGTTTCCACAACATGACATGTCTGAATAAAAGGAATGTCATGATTGCTTTAAAACCAGAATACCACCCACCATGAGTCTGCAGTGAGGCGAGAGACAGACGGGAAGAGAGTTGCAGTGAGAGAAAGAAAAGTGATGAGAGAGAGATAGCTGCTGAGCTGCCGTGTCATGATGCTGCAGCTGAGTCATGGAACCCCCCCCTCGAGGTTCCTCAGCCAATAGCAAGGAAGCCGGTTGCTCTCTTGTATCCTCATGCAGCAGAAACCCCGTGCTCCACTCACGTCAGTCGTTTTGTTTCACGTCATTGCTCCACTAAGCAAGCTCAGGAAGACGCTGGTGCAGTCACGCAGAGAGAGTGAGTTTGTGACGACAAAAGGGGTGTGTCCCCCATTCACCAATCTGCAGCATCACTGTAGCAAAGTGCTGCAATATTACTCACAGACACCTATACATCATACAGCTCACTCTTCAAAGCCACACACTCACTGACCTGGAGTTGCCTAAGAAATTCAGCATTTCTTTTCAGCTGCATGCTTTCTTTTTCTGCCTATAGAGTGTGCCTTAGTTTGATGCAGAGGAGTTATACTGCAGTGCAGCCCAACCCCACACTGCAACCTCTCTCTATACCTAATACTACTTCCACAGCACAGAGAAAAGAAAGACTGAAAGGTGAGAAAAAAACAGTTCTGCCTTCAAGCTTTGAAATACATTGTTAAACAGATAAGAGGCATACAACTTACTATGGACACACGTTATCAGATCTTGTTTCTTCTTTTCAGCATCTCCAAACTTCTCCATACAGGCTAGACAGAAACAAACATTTAAATCAAGACCGGATGTTATCAGTAGAAATGGAAAGATGTATGCAACTTTACATAACTTACCTAAATACTTGGGATAGAAGTAGTCCTAAATCAGGGGGAAGAAGTGGAAAAAGAGGAGAAAAAAGTTACGTAGGCGTATTAAACACAAATTGAAACAGAACAGAACATTTTTAATACATATATACGGTTAGTACGGGAAGTCCTGCTAATATTTGACATAATCTAGGATTTGTTTTTGCTTCATGCCTCTCATAAACAATCGTTAATTCTGATAGGTGTGTATGTGTTTAATGTCTGGAGAGAGATAAAAACATGATTTATCTGTAATCTGTGTGTGTGTGTCTTCTCTCTAACGGGTGCGGCCCTTTGCCAAAGGCTCCCTGAGAATTCTCTGCATTCCTGATAGTAGTAGCATCCCTCCCTCCTCCTGGCTGCAGTACTTCTGAACATATAGGTCAAAACCTGGGGATGATCTACCAATGTGAAAAATGGCTATGGAGGCACAGAGATTTGAGTGAGCGGTTGCTGCAGCAGGAGCCAGAAGAATTAGTTATCAGACACAATATATATATATATCATATAAAGCTAGGAGCATTTTACACAAGTCTGGTTATAACTCATATTTTCGGCAACAAATCCTTTGCAGCAGTCAGTCACAGAACTAGTTTGGGGCTATTAGTAAACTTAATCCTGACATAATAAAGCACTTTTGACACCTTTTCTTCCACCTAACAAGTGAGAGACCAGAACACTGCATGCTTGCGTGTGTAGCTAAAGACAATCATGAGTATCCAGGAACACCCTCCCTCTGCAGAGCCAGAAAGCTGCAGCAGTAGAAGAAAATGCAGAGTCAGAGACAGGCCCTTTCAGAATGAATAATGCAGCAATGAATGAGACTGCAGCTCTGTGGCACGACATGGTTTAAGACTACAGAGCTGTCTCAAACTGCCCTGACTTCACCTTGTTCCCAAACCCAGCTCAACTTTGCTTTAATCCTCTCTCCCTCAGCTTCCATGTCAGTCCACTGGGCTAATCTTATGAGTAATTTCACATTCATCGATTGCCTCATTCACTCTTTCGCCGCAATTCACAGCAGCAAAACTTCCTGCCGCCATCATTAAGGAGCACCAGCACATTGCCAACAAACAGGTACCGTTTATTATTTTTTTAATCCCGCACTTGTAAATCAAGCAGTCGGAACAAAATAGATTCAACACTCACTGTCAGGATACACTTGTTGACCTTATTTCTTGAAAGCTAACAACTCAAAGGGGTTTGGGCAAGAATAACATAATATAACTGCTCAGTGACTACACACAGGTGTCTGTAGATGTTTTCTATGACATTACATCATTTCTATCTCTGGGCCTGTTTGCATATTCAGCATGTTTACATATTAAATAGGTTGACATTCACATGGATGAAGAGGCTTCTCTTTGCATTTATTAAAGCAGAATGGAAACTAATCTGCAGTATAGGGCTTTACAGTGTTAATGTGAAATAGTGCCATTTTATTTTGTGCAAGTATGAAAAGGAGTGCAGTGTCTTCACTGAAATTGTATTTCATAAACTAAGGCTTAGTCATGCTGATTCAGTGTCTGTCAAAGGAGCAAACAAAAGAAGAGGGAAAACATGCCAAGTCCTTGACATGGGAATGGGAATAGTATGTGCACTGACAAGTATGAGGACTTATTGGAGCATGAACACCACGGGGCCAGACAATGAATCATTCTGCTATTGCATCATGAATTTACTGTCAATATCAACTTCATGTCAACAACCAACATTGCAACTTAATGTTTTCAAAATAACACTACCATTATGGTCCCATTTCAAAAGGTAATAGTGTTTTGATAAATTACCAGACCGTCAACGACTACTGTTTAGTACTGACTCAATGCAGGGGATGGTAGTTGGAGTGTTGTAATGGTGTTTGGGTTGCAACTATGCAACTTTACACTAAATACCATAACTTTTTAGTGGCGGTTTGGTGCAGAAATATATAATATACTCACAGTCTCCGGGTCGTTCTCAAACACTTCTCTGGCCTCCTCTTTGGAGCACTTTTCCTCCACACACTCCCTCTCCAAGTGCCCTTGCTTCGTCTCCTCGAAAACTTGATTTGCTCTCCTGTGTCTGCTCAGAAACTGGTTTGCCTCTTGGGGAGACAACGAAACTAGAAAAAGAAACCCAAAAATACATGAATTAATCTACAAGAGCAAGGGAAGGTCAAACAACTCAGGATTTAAGCTATATTTTGGCCCTCAAAAACGAAAACATTTCATGAAGGTTGTTAAACATATACCGTTAAAGCCGTTAATAACATCATCATCAGCTACACATGTCAAAGGGGACTTAGCGAGCTAGCTAGCCACCTAGCATGTGAGTGTTTACTTACTGCTGTCGGACCATCGGACAACCAGCAGGATTAGCAGGGCTGCCGATGAAACGCACTTGGTCGGGGTCAGCAGCATTGTTTCACCGCTGTGTCTGCGCCAAGCTTGAGAAACTTTCCTCCTGCTCCGTTTTATAGTCCCACTATCCCCCTCTGTGTGTCTCTCAATGTCACCGAACCGAGGCTAAGAGCGAAACACACTGCAGGTATTCAGGTACTTCCGAACGGTGCTCCTTAACGTTTTGATGCGCAATCACCTAAACTGTCGTGAGTTTCTCCCGCATGTCCTTCATAACACAGGAAAACTAAGCAACCGTTCTCGTTTCTCTGCGGTGCTGCGCGTCCCCCATAGCGGTCTGTACTTTATGTTGTGACCCTCCTCTCTTGTGTGAGCCCTCTCTGGCCGGGCTGAGTCCCCACTCTGCGGAGAAAGACAGCAGCAGCACGCCTCTGTGCTTCAGTAGGGGGAGCAGCCAGGAGTTTGTAACCATGCCTCCCTCACTCCTTCTGTGTGTGTGTGTGTGTGTGTGTGTGTGTGTGTGTGTGTGTGTGTGTGTGTGTGTGCGTGTGTGTGTGTGTGCGTGTGTGTGTGTGTGTGTGTGTGTGCGTGCGTGCGTGCGTGTACGTGTGCATGCACCCATTATCACAACAAATTCAAAACCAGATTTTAAACTGACTTGTTTTACCTGGATTAAATTTAATCAACTCTTCAATTTTGCTGCTTGTAAATGTGGGATTCATTTTAATTGCTTCACAGACAATCATTATAGATTAAACTACCCAACAGACTGTAAAGTTGTTCAATTGAAACGTTGCTTACACATTAATGCATCAATAATACTTATCTAGCAATACTGACAAGGGGCCTGCTTGAATATTACTAATTGTATCTTTTCATACCTGAAGTACTATGCTGATAGTATTTTTAATCTGTGCCATTACAATTTTAGTAATATGTAATATCTAAAGGACCTGAGAGCTTCTTCCTCTACTTTAATGGTGCTGTCATTACACAACGTTCAGTGCAGTTATTTCACACCCATTTCTTATTTTTCCTTTCTGTTTTGTTTTTCCTGAATCTTGTTTGACCAAAATATCCGTCTCAATGCACTTTCATTATGTAATTGCCTTGCTGATCTGCTCACTTTTCTTCTGTATTCCATTCCGCTCTCTGTATCAAGAGGACAGATAGATGCAATTTTAAAATAAACACTATCCGATTGCTTTGACCAATTTTATTAAAACAAAAATTAAACAAACACAACACTGAACATCTACATTTAAGTTATATTAAAGATGGCTTGTTTTAAATACACTGAATATTGAACAGAGGGACCAACCAGGAGAAACCTGTATGTGGACAGAGATAGCAGAAGTTGTAGATCGTCTTCTAAGACCTAGAGTGATACAGGAATAAGTCCTAATACCTGGAAATAAGTTAGTATGCTGTGCTTAACACTAGTTATTATATTTTCAGGTTTTTTTCAAATGAAACATTAATTCAGTTTCTTAAACGTACTAACCCAATGCAACACCTCAGGAAGTCAGATAATGGTTGAAACCAGATAAAATAAAGGTTTAAGGCTAAGCTTCTCCTCTATGGTTTCATCGCCACAACCAACAACCACAATTTGTAGTTGCCTCCAGACGTTTGCCTCCACAAGTGGAAGATTACATGGAATTTAGACCCAGTACCAATACAACAACAGGGAAAGAGATGCAGGTGGTCTCAAAGCCTGGTCAACAGTGACCATTTGTTTATTTTTCTACATTAAACATAACCATCGCTTTTACTCAACACATGGTATGCATGCCACAGAGCTCAGCTCTTTTCAAGCATTTCTTGGAAAGCATTTTATTCATTGCAACAAACTGCTACAACTACGTCATCCAGCCATCTAGCTTCCCACTAGCTCACTGGCAAGCCAGCTTTCG
This sequence comes from Pseudochaenichthys georgianus, assembly GCF_902827115.2. NCBI lineage: Eukaryota > Metazoa > Chordata > Actinopteri > Perciformes > Channichthyidae > Pseudochaenichthys > Pseudochaenichthys georgianus. The sequence continues at coordinate 31,244,433 of NC_047505.1, read as the reverse complement.
TTATGATTCACACAAAAAACTCCCAAGACAGGACTATAACACTGTATGGTTGAAAAGCATAAGACAAAGCTTAAAATGAACCCATCAGAGAAAGTCGACAAAAATGACTATAACTGTCTACCTCAATTATTTCTCTTCTCCTTCCTCGCCCCCTTCTCCTCTTCTATTCTATATCTCTCTTTCCAAAATAAGTGGCCGCTGTGGGATGCTTCAAAAGTGAGGGCTTTTCAATATGATGTTCATTTAGGTCACTTTCAGTGCGGGTGCGGTGCGGCAGGGTGACTCTCAGGGGCAGACACAGGTGGACAGGAATGGGATTTAATGCTGTTGTGTTTTCTGAGGGCATTGTCAAAGTCCAGCTTCTGGCTGTTGATAGTGATCTCCATGCAGCCATGGTAGAAGGCCGTCACAGGGGTGGCAGGTAATGGGACATCTTCTAAAAGAGAGGGAGAGTGGGAATGAGAATAATGAGAGATGATGATGTATATAGCCATTTCAAATATCCAGGTTATAACATGCTACACAAACACATTCACAGGTCAAAGAGAGATTAAACTGCATTCATGTGGTTTAGTTTAACAAAATGGACCATCATACTGGATGGAGATGAGTAAAACTTCTGACTTAGTTTGTTAACAATATCTAAACAATCTTACAATGACATTTCAAATGTTGTAGTCCACATCAGGAGGGAATTACTTGGCTGAAGTTATATTGTGTCATACCTATTACAACCAATCTGAACAAGAGGGAGAAAAGCTGTCTGTTGCTTGTTGCTTTTTGATTCCCAGAAAAAGTGAAATACCTCCAAAACTGTTTGTCATGAAACGGCTTTTGGCTGCATTTCAACCACTTTGAACACTTACAGTTTTAATCTAGTGCCATCATCTGGTCAAAAATGTAAACTGTGCAGTATTTATATTTATTTTACCAGCAGTAAGACATTTCTCAACATTGATGTTGCTCGATGTCAAACCGGAGGAAACATTTAGCTGTAATGCCCACTTTAAAAATTATATTAGAAAAGTAATCAAAATTAAATCAAATGTAATAAGTTGCATTACTTTGATTAGTTAATCAAATACAAACATTACTTATTTCATTGTTAACCAGTTAACACATATTCTGTAACCTATTGAATTTGAAAACTCACCTTCCCAACACTGTTACTGAGAGTATGACAGCACAATGACATAAGCATTTATCTAAAAGCCCCACGGCGCCTGAGTGCAGCCTCATTTAGCTGCTGGGGAGAAAAGCCTGCAGTAGTGCTTTTTCAGCACAATTGAGAGGATATTCCTTTGTTACTTTGCTTTGTTCTTCTTTTCTTCTATAAGGAAATCTCTGAGAAAGCTTTCTTAGAAATATATGCAGACTTGTTTGTATTTTTACTGTAAGATTGTTGCGAGAAGCCACAATGGCCCTTTAATTGTGACCATATATATCTAAAACATGATGTTCTTAGTTCTTCTGCCACTTCAACGAACCTGGTATCCCACCAACGTATGTACTGACGGGGTCCTGCATGGTGCTGTTGAGGCGCTGCAGGGCCTCCAGCAAGGCACCAGACTTCATGTAGGTAACGGTGGAGGAGTTGGCTGTTAGCTGGATGTCAGTTGGAGTCACGTTCAGCTGCAGCGTCAGCCGGTCGGGGTAACACAACATCAGTGAGTCCAGCGTTGCCACGGAGACGCCGTACAAGAACACTTGCAGGTTCTGTAGCAGGGAGGTCAAAAACATCGGCATGTTTAGTCATGGGTGCTCGTGCTCCTACATTTTTGTGAAGACATACACAGATGTGTGTTTTTAGAACTAAAGTGTTAATGAACTCACAGCATCTTCTTCTCCCTGTGTTACCACGGCGACCGACAGTGGGACTGTGTTGTTTTGGACGAGAGCAAAGATGATCCCTGTGCTGCTGGATGGACGAATACTCATCCTTAAATCCACACTCCAGCTGCCAGAATCACCTAGTACACACACACACACACACACACACACACACACACACACACACACACACACACACACACACACACACACACACACACACACACACACACACACACACACACACACACACACACACACACACACACACACACCACACACACACACACACACACACACACACACACACACACACACACACACACACACACACACACACACACACACACACACACACACACACACACACACACACACACACACACACACACACACACACACACACACACACACACACACACACACACACACACACACACACACACACACACACACAATTTCAGCTTATATTTGCCTTGTTGGGTACAGCTTGTATTTCTCTCAAACTGTAGATGGCATTCTTAAATTAAACGTTGTTTTTCTCTTTGCTGGTTTTCCAATCCAAAAATGGCACCGCAAAGTGCAGAGGATGTTGTATACAAGGATACATGTTACAATGATTTGGCTTCTTTGAATATAGCAGTGGAGATAGGTATGCATTAGATTTGTATGAGGATATGGTCAGTAGGGACTTTCCGGGCATCAGAAGCTCTTTATGCTCCCTTGCTCATTTGTTGACACTATTTGGACTGCATATAACTACATTTGTACCTGCAAAATTGCGCTGTGGCTGCTTAAAGGTGGGGTAGGTAATTTTGGAGAAACCAGCTCGAGTGCGCAAGAATTTGAAAATACACAGCCGGAACAAATCTGCCACTTCCTTACAGGGCCCCTCCTCCAACACACACGAACACGCACATGACCAATGAGGGCACGAGATAAGTTTGTGCACAGATGGAAGGCTGACAGGCAGGTAGGCCATCCAGTTACTTTAGCCGGGCCGGCTAAAATGATTGGTCGTGCTTTTTACAGTACTACGGCTTCCACAGATGACATTTTTTTATGGATTCTTTGTCAAAGCACTTATGATATTCATTGCTATCGGGATGTTAAGAGCATTCCATGGAATATAACAAAAAGTGTACCTCGAGCCGGTTTTTCAAACTTACCTACCCCACCTTTAATGCTCCTAAAATATAAGATTGATAAAGTATAACTTAACTTACTCACTGTAGTCAATGTTGAATTGTGCCAGTCCTGCCCCCGTGAAGAAAGACCCTCGTTCCACATACACAAAGCAATGTTTACTCTCCTTCTCCTGGATGACCTCCTTTACCCCAGACGCTCCCTGGTTCATCAGGTTCCAGCCCCGGATGCAGCCGTCAAGACGAGGGTTGATCTGGTGGATCAATGGGTACACACTGAGTACAACACTGTCTTAGAGCAGGCCTGATGTAAACCCTGGTATATTGATTTCAATATGTTATTAAAGGTAAATTATGTAACATATCTGCGTTAAAATGTCTCAAAGCGATAAACGATATTTTGTGTCTAATTGTGAACTTACAAATGTCTTTCAGACCTAGAGAAATCTGATCTCAAGATAAAAATCTGTTTTATTTGGTTGCCTCTAATGTTGTATGGCCTATTGGGCATGTGTCAGTGATGTGGTTGTCTGCTAGAAGCTGTCATAGAGTAACAGTGTGGCTTCAGTGAGGCTTATAACTTCCAGTCATAAGCTACATTTTCACAATACACTTTTTAAGATTCCTCAATTTTTTAAAAACTTTATATATACAAGGATGAAGGATTTTAGTCAAAAGGCGTTAACAGCAGCAGAACAGCATTGTGGAAACACTGATTTTTATCATGAAACGGCTACCAGGATTTTTTTCTCCTGGAAAGGAAGAGACCTCTGCTGATAATTTGGCTACGGAACAATGATCGATGATGGAGTCCTGACATGTAAAAACAGATTGCAATGCCAAACTTTCAAAACTTCACTGTGCCACCAACCTTGTGTTTGTATTGTTCTGATGGAGAGAACTAGTGTAGTAGGAAACATATTGTGTGTTTAAGTAAGGTCGAATAGAGAAAGGAAAGAGCCCATGTTTGCTGTGTGATTCATTGTGTGTGTGTGTGTGTGTGTGTGTGTGTGTGTGTGTGTGTGTGTGTGTGTGTGTGTGTGTGATAGACGCTCTGCTTACAGGTTTGATGACGTTGTCAGTGCGGTTGGGCAGACCAGCGATGTAAAACTTGGTCTCCAGTTTGCCGTTAACTGAAGTGAAGAGACTGTCAGGGCTGTTGATGCTCATCACAGCTTCCTTGCTGATCTTCACACTGATGCTGCTCTCCAGTTCATCCACAGAGATCTGCATGTTTCACACAGTTTGTATCATTAGAATTCTCCTACTGTACAATCTAAACAGTTAAGCACCAGAGCTAGTTAGACGCAACACACACCACTTTCCGTAATTCTGTTTATCGATTAGGCACTTTAACTATGAAAAGCTCTACCACTGATCCACTAAAGGCTCTTTCTTACCACATGCCACTGTCCATCATTGATGGCCTTTCCTCCGCTGGTGACTTTGAAGGTGTGCTGGTTTTTGAACTGGACTTCAATGCGTCCACCTCTTAGTCCCAACATAAACCATGAGTCCTGCGAGGACTCGGCATACAGCACCACTCCCTCAGGGTCAAATGTGCGGAAATCAAACTCTGCTGCAAACCTGCCAAGAACATGAGGACAGAAATAAGACTTTAGAGAGAATATAAATAAATTGACAATACAATGTTGCAGCCCACTCACTTTCTAGGCATTTCCTGACTTCGTAATTTTCAGTAATGGAATTTACATAAAATATGTTTATTATAGTTAGGCTGAAATGGAGCCTTGAGCTGCATCTTACAAACATCTAAATCCCAGCATCTAAATTATTAAAAAAAAAATTCTACTTCTATCCTCATGCTAAATGGGGCAAATATCACTTCTTACTTCATTTTTAAAAAGTACTCTACATTATGTGTGTGTGTGTTTTTGGTAGCCCCTCACTTGGTGTTCTCTGGCAGACGGTAGCGCAGATAGATGACAGGAAGTCCTGCGAACTGCTCCCCCAGGTACAGCATCTCAGGGTGTCTGTGGTCATACAGCTCCACACAAACAGGGATACTCTCACAGTACCGCTGATCCTCGGCCAGACGAAGACCCTGACGACCATCACAGTGGCACGCATAGCTGCCCACTGTGTTGATACAAGTCCCGTCACACACATTTAACAGGCACTCATCAATATCTGCAAAAAAAAAGGAAGAGAAAGACGTATGAGCGGTGATCATTTGTACATTGGCTTTGGTAGCTTTATTGATTTGTGGACTTTCTGACAAAATGGCTCTTGGTAAGAAGATAGGAACAACAGATTGAAGTCTCACCGTTACAAGTTTTTGATGTGAAGTTGTATTTGAAACCTTGAGGACAGCTGCACTCATACATGCCCGGCGTGTTGACACATTTAGCCGGTGCTTCACAGATCCTGGGGTACAGCAGGCATTCATCGATATCTGGAAAAGAGTGACAATGGGAGTATTTGCGGCATTTTTCAATATTTCTGGCCATTCCGTGAAAAAAAACAAAAAACATTTAATTAATTAATTGCAAATGGGTTTGATTTGCAACTAACTTGTATGCTCCAAAAAGAAAAATTGATATCAGTGTTTGCTTGAAACTTCATCAATCCTTGTATGGTCTCCTTACTCATCAAAATAAGTTTACCAAAATGACTCAGACCATGTTTGTGAAGACTTTGTACTCAACAAGCCCTAACGTGATGTCCCCAAACAAAATGGACGGATGGAAATGGGCCAACAATGGGAAAACAAGCACCTACAATCTATTAGTAAGTATAACAGCTCAGAGATGTGATACTGGTGGAATTTTTACAGAAAGAAAAGATGGACCCTCTTTTCTGATGTTAAAAGCTTTTTTTCATTCAGTTGCATAAGAGGTCACCTCAGGTCAGCTTTAGAAATAATAAATTCAGGCCCTGAGGACGACAGCTGGACAACAGAGGTTTTGTTATGAAATGCGTAGGGTTCCACTGTCCATATGAAAAAATGTAAAGGAAGTTATCAAAAGGAAGGGGAAGAAACATGTGTTTGCTCAGCTGCTTAGTAGCACTATAGCACTATATGCCCCTCTTCCATAAGGACAGTACAAACTGCTGGGTGTCTACATATATGACATAAGAGCAACAATTACACAAACTAACACACACTTTACTTTTCTGTCCTTTGGTTTGATTGACATTTTTTTAATGGTTCATAACATTAGTTTAGGAGCACAAATTGCATCATAAATGAATGGAGACTTACCCCTGCAGTGGACCTTGTCATTGAGGAAGTAGCCATCTTCACACATGCAGTGGAAACTACCGGGTATGTTGTAACATTTTTGGTTGCATCCCGCAGGAAATTCAGGGTCTGAACACTCATCAATGTCTGTCAAGTGGTCACAACAACATTTATCAGCAGCAGATATAGATAAAGTGTGTTATGTTTATGTCAGCCAAAAAGCACAGAGACAAGTAAATATTGAGAAGATGAACACAAATATTTAAAACCCTAAATGACGCATAACAACTCACCGTCTTCACAGCGCCGCCCCTTCCATCCAGGTTTACACTCACAGGTGAAGGTGGCCTGTCCGTCCACGCAGCGCACTGATCCCTCCTTGTAGCATGGAGGCGGTGTGCACTGGTCACTGATCTCTACACACACACACACACACACACACACACACACACACACACACACACACACACACACACACACACACACACACACACACACACACACACACACACACACACACACACACACACACACACACACACACACACACACACACACACACACACACACACACACACACACACACACACACACACACACACACACACACACACACACACACACACACACACACACACACACACACACACACACACACACACACACACACACACACACACACACACACACACACACACACACACACACACACACACACACAGGGTGTTAATGAAAGCATTGACAAAAAACTTTCACAGGTAGGGAAACCTAAATGAGTTTTAAGGACTAACTGACATAAAAATGCATGTTCTACTAAAATGGCCCTCACCCTTCACACAGGTGCGGAGGTCTGATGGGATGGCGTCTGAGTTTGGGTTGTTGATGCCGACACGGTGTGAACCCAGGCACGCTGCAACCATTTTTTAATGTGTTATTAGAACAGACTGATAACTGCAAATTAAAGCTGATATTAAAACATATTAAGAGAAAAAAGGTGCAGACTTACCAACATATTTAGGGTAGAAGTATTCCTGGAGAAAAAGAGATTTAAAATTCACATTTATTTGACAAAAAGGAATGAAATATAAAGAAAGTAGGTTGCAGCCAGCTCTGTGCTGTGAAGAAATGCTCTGCTTGAAACAGAAATGTTTATAACTTTCAATTTCTTCTTTCACATTCCTTTTTAGAGGTCCTTTAGAATACATCTTCAACGATTAAAATTGCAGGAAAAAAATGGCAAATTATTTAATAATTTGATAAATAATGAAGGTCATTTTTTATTGAAATGTGTCATGTTAAATGTTAAATGTGTGTTTAACCCCCTCATTTATGGAAATTGACTATTTCGTTTTATATAATTTGAAAGTGAATATATTTGGGTTAAAGACTGAAAGAAAACATTTGGAAACTCTTTTTGACTTTGAGAAACTAGGATGGACATGTTTTAATATTGCATGACATAAATCGACCAAAGAAAATGGACCCAGGCTCCCGGCCCTCAGCACATTGTGCTTCTCTCTCTCTCACCGTTTCCGGCATGTTCTCAAAGATCTCCCTGGCCTCCTCCTTGTTGCACAGCTCCTCGATGCACTCCCTCTCCAGGTTGCCCTTCTTACTCTCCTCAAACAGAGAGTTGGCTCTCCGGTGCCTGCTCAGGAACTGCGAGGCTGTGCTCTGGCTCAGGACTAGGGAAATATATGAGTATATGACAACACACACTCATAAAGATACACATCGTGCAGATAAGTAACAACACACACTGATAAAGATACACATTGTGCAGCTATAACAACACATAGGCCTACTCATTAAAATACACAATCTGCAGCTATATTTCCAATGTCAGTGCTTGCCATCACATCACTCAAAAGTGAACACAGCTGTTTACAGTGCAGTGATACTTTCACTGATTAATACCAGCAGGCAGCTACAATATGACTGATCCCAGCAGTAATTACTGTCCTCATGATGGCTGATATGGCTGCTGCTTGCATGCACAAAGTTGACTACCTCATTCTTTGAAAAGGCTTGAAATAAAAAATAATTAGGTCATTGCGAAACCGTTACTTCCCAGAAATGACCCCCTAGTTGTTGTTGAGAGCAGCTCATGTTGTGCAAGCGTTGTTTCATAGTAATGAGACATGCCCCCTCACACTTGTTTGTCTGTTAGCTGAAAAAGTTATACCAAATCCTGAACTGGTCCCATCCAGAATGCTATCTGCTGACTGTAAACACACTGCAAAACGCAATTCCGTTAACTGCTCTCCAAGTACGTAGGGTTGAAAACTGCACACCGCAAAAGCCCAACAGTCGCATACTTACATCGATAAGCATCGACGAGCGTCACGAGAAATACGAGACACGCCAGGGAATCCCAAAGGTCCCGTTTCTTTCTCCACATAGTCGAGCTGTTCTTCCTGCTAGGCCACGGCTCCGACTAAAGACTGGCCGAGAGCAGAAAAAAACTTATTCTTCCCGAAAGTGTTTCCGTAGAGAGTGGGGGAGAGGAGGAGGCTGCCAGGAGAGCAGAGCAGGCAGCTAGGGAGCGCTGCTAACACACACACACACACACACACACACACACACACACGCACGCACACGCACGCACGCACACGCAATTAGAACAGCTGGGACAGAAGTATTGAATCTGCTCTTGCAAACTGTTTCTGCCAATTCATTTTAAAAGGACCTCCATTACAGTTAAATTCAGGTGATTCACTGGACATGATAGTTCACAAAAAGCCAATGGGCAACATTGCATGCATGGGAAAATAGATTGACATCATTTGGGAGGCATGTTTCTCAAATATATTGTAGGCCTTTGACTTTTCATGGTGGGAAAAAAACCAAAGGTGGAAGCAATAACAACACTATTAAAGCCAATAAGCTATGTATATTTATGTATGCTATAATTTACATCTATGTACATCAGCTGTTATGTCAACATGTTTTCTGTGAATAACTTTAAGAATAATTCATTCATAAAAGGTAACACCTGGACCCAAATAATGGACACAAACATCAAAACCGCTTCCCCGTTATCTGACTTATTTGATCTAAATAGCTATACTTGTTAAAACAAAAATGAAAGTCTTGAGTGGTTTAGTTTATAATTTGAACGACAAATGACACAGACACCATGTTTGCATTAATATTGGTTTCATTTTGTTATTCAGGAATAAAACACATCACATTTTCACCATTCATTCAACTGTTTTATGTACACATAACAGGCTTTTTTTTAATACTTTGAAAATATTTTTACAAAATACACTGTTCTCCCTTATAGTAGGTGTTTATTTGAGGAGGAATTTCACTGCAAAAGGTTAGCAGATGCGCGTTCATAATTTGAGGGGCTTATTGAGGGGTTGTTACTATTATTGCATGCTGAAACACCATTATTGCATAATAAGTCATTCCTTTGTGGGATTCCGGGTAGAGGGTTAGTCGTTAATGTAACTGACATTAACCCCCCCCCCCCTCCTCTCCCCAGCCGATGTTTCTGGGAAGGTTTTTCAGAAATGATAATAAATAGGATTACCAAATTAGGGATGAGTGACAGAAATGTTTGGTGGCTTATACTTCAGTCGCAAAATAACACACACAGTGCTGAGTTTCATAAACCTGAGGAGAGTTAGTAACACTCACCAAAGTTTAGAGGTTACAGCTGCTCTCTTAATGTGTGATCAATGTGAAGAACTGTGTTACATACATAACATGAGTGGAGAATATATTGGCAAAGGTTCCTTGAGATGGAACAGTGGTTCTATACAAGAGAAAAGAGGAGATGTCAGGCCAGAGTACTACACTCTTCAGTATAATTACAGGCAGTGATTTTCTCTTTTTAAGAAGTTTTGAAGTGGGACTCTCTCCACCTGTAACACTGGGGTAAATCAATTGGCAATTCAACCCGTCATGTCACTCACATATGCACATGCAGACAAATGCACGCTCACAAACACACACATATATACGCAGAAACGCACACACATCTCAGTCATTCGGTTCAGATACACAGTGAATATTTCTGTATGAAGACAAAGATAGAAAACAGAGTCAAAGTGTTGAGAACCTTTCCTTTAGTTCAGAGATCAACACGTTTGACAAAGAAAAAGATGTCATTGGAATAATTGCTTTACTGTTTTTAAAACAGTATCAGTTTATAAAAAAACAATGATTTTTTTTTTGTTTGTTTTTCAAAAAGAGAATTTAAAAAAAGTGATGACTGGCACTGTTTAGGATCCTGTGATCACTAGAGCACACATGAGGCTATTGAACCAGGTACTTTTTTGTGTAAAATACAACATTTGTTGTGGTTTGTAGTGACCTGGTCGCACAGAAGTGACTGTGCAAGCTACATACACTGTGACTACAACTATACTTCACATGCACTGGTTTTGGCAAGAGTAAGTGCTGATGAATATCAATGCCAAAGAGAGTGGTTGCCTTTGGGAAGCGTAGAACATAACACGACTGGTTCACAACGATAAATCCCGTACCTTCAACAGATGTTGGGGTGCTGAGCGCTAAGATTCACAGCAGGCAGTTTCTCAGAGGAATGCATATAAATAGACTTTCAAATACAGGGTGCAGCTTTTCCAAAGTAAGACAGAGCTAACTCACTAAACAGAAATTAACATTATTAGGCAGCCAACAGGGCAACACAACCAGTAACACACTATCCATTTCACAATCATAACTTGAGACAAGACTGGTTAAAAAGTTAGTATATCAGTTCATTAGAAGTAAAGCTAAAAGCTGTCCATGTTGATGAGCTTTGCAAACATATGGTTTATGCTTTGTGATGGATGAAGGGATAGTTTAGCTTGAACATTTTACTAACACAGAGTGAAGCAAACATATCGTGTCTGCATGCAGTTTGTGTGTTGAATTAATGCTTATCGTAGCCAAGCCTCAATAAATGGACATCGGGAACAAATATCGGCACCTCTTGAAAGTAGCAAAATCACTTATATGTATCCACCATCAATTTGTGTGCATGTTAACCATGTTCAGGCTACCAACAGGCAACTGGCCAAGGTGGCAAATCGTTTCTGGTAAATTAAAGTTATTCATTCCAAAATGTGTTATTATAATAATAATGTATAGCTAAAAGCAATCAAATATAACTTTTCTTCCACAAAGACCACTTCCATTATGACTATAACGTTCAGGCTTTGTGACACCATCATGGATATGTTACTAAAGTGATATGAGTATTATTGAGGTCATAGTAAGTGATGGTGTTGTTCTGGAGTGCGTTGTATTCAGAGATGTTTTTTTTCTTCCAAATCAAATTATGAAACACTTATCAATTATATCTAGTCCAGAAGAACACCACCATTAACATTAAATAACTGCCTTCTATAATAAACAATTATCACTGACAATGTTACACAAATGTAACATCATTAACTGAGTAAAGGTTGAATATTTCAAAGAGACACTTGATCTATCTACTTTATTGTCCTATTGTGTCTAATAAAGTGGCCACTGAGTGTATTGTGTATTATTTCTTTCAGTATATATTTGTACTTTTACACAAATGTAAAATTCAAAGATTGTAAACAGGGGCCCACAGCAAACACATTTTTACCATGAGCCTCTGGTGGGTAATATGGCCCTGATATCAACCCAAAACGATGACTAAATGTTGACATGATCTATTTTCTTTGGTCATAGAAGGAGTTTATAACTTAATAGCTATCCAGTGTATTTTGTCCTACTTAAAAAAGAGAAGCTTCATTTTGACACCCTTAAGGATAAAAACATTAAAATGATACACGGATTTGTGTACAGGTACAGGTTACTGTTAAACAGGAGCATGACAAGGCTTCAAACTAAATGAGTAAATGTGAACCCTTAACTTCTGTTAGCACGTGGATGATGATGATAAAAAATACGAGATAAAAGTGATTGCTAACATTGACAAAATCATGCTGCTCTTGGCTGTGCTTGGTCCCAACAATCCCTTGTGTGCCCTCGACCTTCACACCTTCCTGAGGAGGATGGGGACAAAAATTAAACACCACTCAAAAAAGGGAAGAATTACAGTCCTTCCTTACTCCCTTCCTTCTGGAGTGAAATACAACAGAATATTTCAACATATCAACCATTAAAATAACAAAATAAAAATAGGATATAATAAGCTTTTGAAAGTGTGCTGCGAGGCTTGTTCATCCATAGATTTGGAAGCGATTAAAGTGCGTACTGGTCACTGCCAAAACTGTCCAGTGAAAACGTTTGTTCTCTCGTCAGATCACAGACAGGAGACCCTAATATATGTGGGTATGATTATGTCTTCATCGCATCCCTCCTTTCCTCCACAACCCATTCCTTTTCATGCTCATCTGAGGTCTGTTCTCCAGATTTGGAGTGATGCATCTTGAAACAATGGCCAAAAACAAAGTCCATCTGCACAGCGCCCTCAGTCTGGTATTGACTTTTAAAAATAACTTTCCTTAAAGCTGATCAAATAAATGTGTCATTTGACACTTGTTTCCAAAACAGCATCACTTGCTTCCGGAAAAGTCTTTAAAAAAGTGATATCTTGCCCTTCAAGGCTTGGATATATTGCATTGGAAATAAGTGAAATGATCTCACGTTAATTAAAACCTTATTTTAAGGAAACGTTTAAGTTTTAAAACTGAATACTTGACAAGGAGCATTGTTAAGATGTTTTGCAGTGAAGACAAATATGCTGGTTCTGGGCATCATAGAAACAGTGCGCAGGGCTAGATGGAGTAGGTGGAGCTCTCGGACTGCTGGCGGATGTAGCACTGAAAACTCTTGTCTCCAATCGGATGCTCCCTGAGGACACAAAAAGAAACATGTTTTTGATTTGGTGTCAGGAGGTATGGGGCTGAAAATAGAACAGAAATAACAAAATGTCTCTGTCAAGATAATCAGGTGCTGGCGGCCAACATTATGATGCCAATATTGTGTTATTTAAAAAGTGCTTTTTATAATCTCTGACACACTTTGTACTTGATTGCCCCATCTGCTGGCCCAAAGGGGGAAATGATTGAACTACAGTTTACACTTAAAATGTTTTCCACAGTTCTCAGCCTCCATTGAATTTAATTACAAATACAAAACAGTAGTTTGCACAAAAAAGCACGTACTGGCTTCCTATCTTTGTCTTCTTGAACTTGTCGCGTTTGTACTTGGTGTGCTGCTGCTCCAACGTCTGCACGGCTGAAACAATCAGTTTCAGCGTTTTGTATGTCTCCTGAGGGTCATCGATGACAAAGGTGGAGTACTCTTCCAGTTCGGGCCCGTCGTACACAGACTTACTGCCGCAGGCCTCTGCAGGGGAAGACAGCAGAGTGAGGATAAATATGGAAAATATGCAACCTACTCACAAACACTTAAAAACACTGAATCATCTACTGACCTTGCATCTTGATCAGTTTGGTCATGTATGTGCTGAATAGGGAGTAAATCCTCTCCGTCTCCCTGTCTCCATCTACGTCCAGCTGGATGTTTGCTGGAAGGCCTCTGAAAACAGATGCATACAGGAGGATGAGAGCGTGGAAACACAGGAAAGGAGCACGATGCTGGATGCTTTACATACCCGGTGCAGGGCGTACACCCGGGCGCTGTGTCTGCAGACAGCTTACAGCAGAGCCAGTGGCCGTTGAGGTAGGCTGAAGGATGGTAGGTGCTCAGGCGTTTGCGGTTACACTGGCTGACTTTGGTCAGTATGTCGATCCAGTCTCGTGCTTCTACGCAATTGTTGGCCTGGATGTAGAGCGCCCGTTCTGGCTGAATAACCTGGAACATCTGGAGGAGGGAAAAAGGGACAGCAAGTGAGGAAAGAACCTAAAAACATGTAGGAATGATTTGGGCCAAATGCGCAAAGCTCCAGAGATGTCATGGCTGTGTGTGGTCCTTACATTTTTCATCTTGAAAGACTCCTCCTCGAGCCTCTCTACAGCCAGAATGTTCTCTATGGGAATGCTGCACAGAGCACCCTCATCTGGACATAAAAGGAAATATACATCAGACATGAAAAAAAAGTAAAGGATGTAAGATAAGGTAAAATAAGATAATACATTTGGGATTTGTTTTCATTGCAGCAGCATAAAACAAACCAAAGCATTGCACATAATAAACAATTAAAATAGTAGAAATAAACAATTCTAAAATGATAAACATCTAAAAATAGAAATAGAAATAAACCAGCATTAGAGAGTAACAAATATACAGATTTTGCTGTGTGATAATTACATTGATTAACTTGAAGTAATACAAATAGATGCTTTGTTAATCTGCCAAATTCTTTGTGAAAGGCATTGAAGAACAACAGTGTTTATCAAAAGCACAATAAAACGTGTTTTTCTTTTTTAAGTTGTGCTGTACACTGACTAATTTGAGTAAACTTGATTTCATCACTTTCTTATAACCTCTTTTTCTGCTTTTATGTAGTGTAGGATTTAGGAAACAGAATGTCAGTGTTTTGGCCTGACCTTGTTTGTATGCAGCACAAATGTATTTCCTGCAGTAACCTAATCTTTACCACATGTGTTAAACGCACATTTTGTTCAAACTGTACATTCAGCAGATTCTCTCCCTTCTGCTGCTCACCTTTCGTCTTGTGGTAGGTAAACTCGTGGTTGGTGAGGCGAAACCATCTCTTCTTGAAGTTCTTCATTCCGAACCGGTTCCTCCCTTGTGCCCTTTTTATCATAAATCTGAGGGAAATGAGTGAGAAACATACCAATGAAAGACTTCACAGAAATTAAAAATATATCACAATATCAATATTGTTATTAATCTGGCACGATGCATCCTATATAGACATGTCTTAAGTGCTGAAATAGTGCAGTACCTTGATGGATAAGAATATAAATGAATGACTTTGCATGAAAACACGTGTTACCACCATTTCATTGTTTTTAAAGGAATCCTGTGCAGTTTACATTCATCATTCAGTATACATGCTTGCAGTTACTGTCACTGTAAATCATTTCGAACACTTTTAATGGTCTATGAGTCAAAAAGGAGATTGGTCAGCAAATCAAAGATCCCTGTGTCTTTGCATGTTTTACCCCATTACCTACAAATTGTGTACCAATATTTTTTTACCAAATAATAACGAACAATTTTCAATACAAACAGCTACTGGCTACCATTTTCTTTCAGTACCTTATAACACATTAACTTGCATAGACTTGAAAAGATAATCTGAAACTGTTTTATTAATATAGATAGAGTGATTAAGGCATTTGAAAAAATAAATAATCAGATGTTAGATCTGATTAGGCTATACACTATTTGTTGGTATTAGGCTAAAACATGTAACAACCAGTATGGTCTTTAAGGGAAAGAAAACACCAGGATTTGTAATTTATTGAAAGGTCCCATGTCATGCTTTTCTGGTTATTACCCATTCCCTTGTGTGTTATGTAGCTTTTTCTGCATGTAAACGGTCTGCCAAGTCACAAACCCTCAAAGTACACCCTGTAGCGAGTAAAACTCCAACACAGAAAATACCTGTCTATGCTGCCCCAGAACGCCTCGTTGGAGATTTTGCTTTTTCCGTTTTTTTCTTCCTGGTCGTAGTGACGTAACACACACACACTTACTCACTCACTCAGCCTTATCTTTTCTCAGCAGCGGCTCTGCAGATTTCCGCACACACACACACTCTCACAAGCTTTGAGTGTGTGTGTTCAGGCTGAGTTCCGCGGTGTCTTGCTGTCTCGCAGACCCCACACAGCAACCAGGAAACAACACCAGTAACCCAGCTCACACTGTCCGCTCCTCGAGCATCAAAGGTCGGAGCAGCGAGCCCCGCAACGTCCCGCCAACACGGCACCCAGACCCCCGCAGCATTCTCATCTGTTTGTCCTTACTGGTGTCATTTTTTTTGGGTTGCTAACAAACGCCATTGTAACACAAACACTGATATCCAGCTATAACGGTGGTGGACTCATCAGAACAGAGTGGGCGAGCTGACCAATCAGAGCACACTGGGCTCATAGGGAGGGGGGGGGGGCAGGAGCTCCAACAAGCCGTTTAGGACAGAGAGTGAATACACATACTATACAGAGATGCTGTATGAGAAACCAATGTGAGTTTGGAACATTGAACAATGTAAATCTATTCTAGTAGACCTCAACAATGGAATTATGATCAGTAGAAATGGCCATGTCATGGGACCTTTAAAAGTTTGAGGGCCATTGCATACATGGAATAGGAAACACCAAAGTTACAAGTGTCAAACAGGAAGACTTTTCAACTACTGAGCTGCTGGTTTCACATCTAGAGAGTACCAGGAACTCTATGTGTATGGTAGCAATAGGAAAAAGACTGAAAAAATAGATGATAAAGCTTCCATGAACACACAGTATAATATTATTATATCACCACCAGTGACATTTCCAGTATAAAGCTAATAATGGTATGCAGAAAACGTCACTACTAGTACAGACTCAATTGTTCTGGTCTTTGACATATATTCTGCCGAGCGCTATACCATGGATCTGCATGCATGCTTTTGTAAAAAAAAGTTGTTATGGCAGCGATATGGTCACAGTCTGGACAAAAGGTATAAACGGTCAGGATGCGGGCAGATATGAGATCCCAGAAATGTTTGTACAGCAACCAACCCCTGCTGTCACCATCACATCAAGCATGTCTGGCACGTCAAGGATGGAGGTGGGCTACCAGCACTAGTGATGGCTGAAGGCTTTAAGGTTAACACTTTACTTCATACAGTCACTGAACGCACCAGTCCACTGCCATTGTAATGCAGAAAGACTCAAATCCATCACCCAGTGTCAAACAGTGTGACAGAGAGTTGCTTACAGGCCAGATATAAAGTAAAGTGCAGCAGCAACTACAGCAGCGTATGATTTCGGGGGGGGAGAGAACACGGCCGGCTTGGTCTGGGGGGGGGGGGTTACAGTGCAAACACAGGGGGTCACAAGGGCAAAGCCTTTATATTGAGAAGCTCTTACCTGCCCTTCGTGCTTTTTGACCCTTTCCCATCAATCCTCTTTATAGTGAGTTTTACACTCCTATGCCCGGTAGCAGAAACAAAAGAGGGTGGAGGATGTTGATAAAGAGGCCCGGCACACCTACTGTCAACTGGAAACTCTCCTTCCCTTTACACCCTCATTAGAAATATAATCAAAACAACCACCCATGTGTTGTTGGAGGAGTTTACAGCCAAGGGTTTGTCTATACTGTAACTGTTCACTTTGGTCATGAATAGGAGCATGAGGGATCCAACATGTGAAGGTAAAATATACCTGAGGAGTGATTTGACAATTTGGGAAATATTCGTATGGAATTGGCGGATAAGATTGACACCAATCTCTCGTATGTACTGACAGATATCATCCAGCTATGTTTGCTCAGCATAAAGACGGGAAACAGCTAGTGTGGGTTAGGTTTCCAGTTGCCAGCATTACATTACATTACATGGCATTTAAGATAAGATAAGATGGACCTTTATTAATCCCCATGGGGAAAATCAGTTGTACAAGCAGCAACAGGGTTGCGCCTTTATCCGAAACGACTTACAATAAGGAATTCAAGTTCACTGATAACTATCTAGTTTGTTTAACCAAACTGTCAAAGTGAAAATCTGCAGTTTAGGAGATTATGTGCCAGACTATTTCCTCTTTCTTCTGAACAGTTGCCAGGCCAATGGCAGACACACCACATATACTGGTTTCAAGTCAGTCAAGTAAATGGCTTAAATCACCTCATAACACAGAGGGTACTGTAACCATTTTTACACTTTGGTTTTGGCACTATTTAAACAAAGAATACAAAATGTGTGTTACCCTTGTGCCTGCCATAGCTACATACAGACAACATACAGACATGTGGGTATTATCGAATTCCTGCTATATAATGAATATTTCCCAAAATGTTGAACTATTCTTTCTTGAAACATTAATTGTCAACCTAACTCTTTAAAGCTATAAAAGTGGCAGGAGAACCTTAATAGGATGGTGAAAATAAAAAAATTAAAGCTGCTTAATTAGCAGTGAAAAAGAAATAGCCACAGTTCATAATACAGTTTTAATACAATTACAACATCCTAAATTACTGCTTCATAAACTCTCTAAATTATTCCAATATCACAAATAAAGGACTCCTAAGCGATATCGTGAGAGCTGTTTGTATATTTTGTTTTTGGGCCGTTACTTTCCATGAATCTTGGTTTATTAATATGTTTGCTACTCACCCCTCTTTGAGCATGATTGGTGTCTCAATACTCTTCTGATCCCATTTGCCAGAGGTGGAGATCAGGTCCAGGAACTGAGTAGGAAAGTAAAGGATATCATATAACAACATGATTACTCTGGTACTAACTTTGGCTCCATTTCATGCAAATTGTACTGTTCTTCCAAATGTCTAAACTGAGCCGGCATATCTTTATCTGACATACAAGACAAAGAGAATATTTCATGAGTCTACAAAGTGCTGGAGATTTATTGCATGAAACAAGGGAGGAAGTCGAACACTCACATTCTTCACAGCGTCCGCATATTTCTGCTCATTGAAGTACTCGTAAAATGCGGCCATGTAAGACTCTTTGAAATTGGCCTTGAAAGGAATTAGAGACAGGGAAAGAAAGAGACAGTGAGAGGAAGATTAGTACATTTCAATTTCATTTTTTAGACAGTAATACAAATGAAGCCTAGTTCAGTTACAGGAGTGAAAAAAGGAAAATACACTTTACTCAGAGAAACGTACAGATTTAGACTTGGCAAGACTTCCCAGGGTCTGGATCGTCTTGGAGATGAGGGTTAGGGTTCGAGAGGTGGCGGGATCCTAGGGAGACAAATCAGATCTTGAGAATTTCACACTTGAGTTCATCATAAAAAAACACTGGATGGGCCAGAAAAACAAAGAGATGTCTTCAAAGTCAATACAAACTTTGAGCTTCACAGGAAAAAAAAGAATTTAAAGAAAATGTTAGAACAACTAAAAGAGGTATATCTGCAGATTTAGGTTTCATGTACAGTATGTGTGTTATTTTATATCAGACTCACCGGATGGTGCGGTCGTAGATGGAACAAGTTGGGGGAGAGGATGGCCGGAGCGAAGAAACGCAGGAAAATAAAACTGCTTACTGCTGTGTATCGGACATCTTGGTCAACTAGACAGAAGAAAGAAACGGGGATTTATCACACACACTGTACTTGCTCAAAATATACCCAAGACACGATATGTATAGTACATCTGCAATAAAAAAGTCAACTTTATTCAATGAGATGTCTCAATTCAAAACAAGTTATTTTTGTTAGCTTATAATTAACCAACAATAGATTTGTATCACAACAGCATGTTCCTCGTGCTAAACTGCAGATCCCTGTGATGGCCAACAGGGGGCAGCACAGTGTAAAATACTCCATACTGCACATACTGTATAACCAAACTGAATGTGTGGGAGGCTTACGTGTTTTCAGGTTTGACACAAATAGCAGAAAAACAGAGAGTGTCCTTAAACATACTGTACATAATGTTCTTTATTGTATATTATCTGTCTCTTAATAGCACCTATTTTCTGTCCTATATCTCTTATGGGCCATTAGCAGGCAGAGTTACCTTGGAAACGGGTGGCAGCGGACTCTCTCAAAGAGAAGAAGATATCACACATGACAGTGGGACAGCGAACGCCTGATGTGGTGATAACGTTGAAGATACGGTCCACATAGTGGCGAAGATTTTCCTGGAGACGGGGGGCAGGGCAGATATGTCAGATCACACACACACACACACACACACACACACACACACACACACACACACACACACACACACACACACACACACACACACACACACAACACACACACACACACCACACACACACACACACACACACACACACACACACACACACACACACACACACACACACACACACACACACACACACACACACACACACACACACACACACACACTCCTCTTCTTACCCTGTTAGTATCCAGGTTTTCCGACTCTTTGAGTTTGACCGGGTCGATTTCACAGGGTTTGTGTTCTGCGCAGATCTGTGAAGATTTACAAAAGTAGTGATATATCCATTGATGACTAATTAAGCAAAACATATTCTAAGAGGTGCTACAGAGAAAGATTTGTGACATGAATGAAATCAAGAAATAAGAGTAAGATTGGCAGTGTTATACCTCGTCTATGATTGGTCTGAGCGTGACTTGCAGATAATGCATTCCTGCCAGCTTCATGGTCTCATCAATGCACTTGGATGTCAACGAGTTTCCCCGGAAAATTGTGTTAGGATCCCTACGCAGAGAGACAGGGTGTTTTTTCCATACAAATCAAAACAGCAGTTTAGTAAAAAAACGATACATATATAAAGGGAAGAGACCTTTAAACAAGAGAGAAAAATCAGGATGAGGAGCACAAAAAAGAGCAAACTTAAACTAAGAGTTGTTTCATCTATAATAAAGGATGAGACTAATGCACAGCTGGACTGTCAGGTATAACTTTATGAACTTAATTGTAAATGTTATAAGTAGTCATTGTTGAGCATTGATTCAGGGACACTTACTGTGTGCGGTTGACTTCAGCGTGAGCGATGGCGCTGATGAAAGGCACAATCTTGCCGTAGTGAAGAAACAGACGCACGAGGGGAATGGCGGCTTCTTGTTTCTCTCGACACACCTCCCCCAGAGTGTGGGCTGTGGACGACGATACAGGCTGGCCGGAGAGGAGCAGAGTCAACATGTGCCATTCAAACAGTGAGGTGTGAAGATGCTGCAGGAAACCGGAGACACTCGTATACACACACCTGTACATTAGCGGAGTGCAGCAGCAGATCTCTGAGGGGGGAGTAGTGTTCGGAGGGGAACACGTGGTCCTCGGTGTAAACGATGTTCAGACGCAGAGAGCCAAGCTCTTCCACCTTCACCGACTTCCCTCCGTTCTCCCTGGGCTGAAGAAAGTACCTGAAGGAGAAAACATACAAAAGATCAGACCAACAGTTCTGCTCA